>NW_028324308.1:4322500-4622500 GCF_058129835.1 Hydra viridissima | reverse complement strand
TTTTAAGGTGAGGGAACCAAAATGAAAACTATTTCATAACAGAAAAATCAGTATTAAATTACATACTTTCTAGATTTTAAATCAATTACTATATTAGGATCTGTTGATTTTTCTACTTTTTGTTTGATTACGTTCAGGGGGTAAATTAACATAAATTTAAAAGATCGTGAGAAAAGGAAAAAATTGTTGTACTAGACATGTCAAAGAGTAATAAATACCCTAAATCCAAATTAAATATAAAATACCAAAAATATTTTGTAATAAATTTTTTTTTTTTCCCCCATAAAAATACTAATTTTTGTAAATATTTATTTCCGATGCTTTACAAAATTTTTTACTAAATTACGAACCAGAATGATCCATAAGGTCCGTAAAAAATTAAGACATTCCAAATTTTCATTTAAAGAACACATGAAAATTCAATTAAAATTTTGTAACTGTTTTGCAGGTAGCTTTCAATGAATCCATAGAAAAATTGTCTCAAAAATCGGCAAGAAATAATTACGTTGATTATCAATATCAGTTTACCCGCGGTTGGCGGTTAAACTGTTTTGACGAAAAGTGTGTACTTCTAAGATTCGAAGGAGCGTGAGTGACAACTTTGTGTTTGGGAGACGGGATGAGAAAGTGAATGCGGTGATTAGATTTAGGACATGGAACACTAGAGGATGTAACAGAGAGGATGTTTTAAAATGGCTGCTAAACAATAGCTTCCGTGATCAGCGGTTTAAGAACCGATTTAGTCTTTCTTTGCGAATAATTTTTAAAATTATCAAACAAATACAAAAACAATATCTGTTATAAAAAACAAAACTTTGCTGATTTCTTCATGTTCATCTAAAAGATCATAGTTTAAATGCTTTAAGTTGTCAAGGGAAAGTTATCAGGGGGTTTTGTATTACTATTTTTCGTTCATCTTTACTGATTAAATATTCAACTTACTTTGCATTTTAAAATTGCATCTTGTATAGAATTTTTCGCTCTGATGCCATGCTTGCCTTTTTATTCAAAAAAAACTTTTTAAGCCTTCTTGATGCATATCAAAAGAGCAGAATTTCGAACGATATTTTATTTTAATTTCAAATTGGGGCAATCCGTAGCCGAGATAGCTGGAAAAATTAACCAGGTGTGAGAACCTAATAGTGTTGGAGAAAGCAGCGTGCAATAGTGATTTAACAAACTTTTTTCAAGAGGTTTCAGGGTTGTAGATGCACCCCGTAGCGGTCGACCTACAGCAATCCAGGACAACGATTTAAAAACCCTGGTGGAAGCTGCTCCACCCTAAATTATTCATGGGCATGCGAAAGAACTAGGCATCTGTCAAATTGCTGTCGCAGATGATTTAAAACGAATTGGAAAAGTGAAAAGGCTTGAAAAGTAAGTGCCTCACAATTTGAACGATCAGCAGAAAATGTCATGTTTAGAGGTTTGTTCTTCTTTGCTTTTGCGAAACCAAAGCGACTCATTTTTGGATAGAGTCGTCACATGTAACAAAAAGGGGATTCTCTATGACAACGAAAAACGTTCGGGACAGTGGTTAGACTTTGACGAGCCTCCCAGAAACTTTCCAAAGACGAAAACCCACCAAAGAAAGACTGGTTGTAATGTGGTGTGATCACTATAAATTTTGGGAAGTAAGCAAAACCATTACAGCAGAGTATTACTGTGAGGAAATCGACAAAATGTAACTAAATTTGCGTCAGCAGCAGCCGGCACTGGTTAACAGACGTGATCCTATCCTACTGCACAACAACGCCCGCCCGCAAGCTTCGTAAATCACAATCCGAATACTGAATGACTTGCAGAACGAAGTCTTGCCTTAACCACCACACTGCCCAGATCCTGCGCCAACCATCACCTTGTCAAGTACTACAATAACTTTCTCGTCGGTAGAATCTTCGCCAATCAGGACCAGGCAAAAGTGGCTTTCATGAACTTTATCGAATTCTGAGCACTAAATTTTTTCACTAACATGTACAGTGGAATCGAGGGGCACAGTGAATAAGAAGCATTTTCAAGATTAAGATGTTGTTTTTCATGATAATTTCATCATTTTATGTACTCAAATATAAGCAACCTTTATTTATAGTCGTTTGCCCATAAACTTTGATTACCAGTTTTTTGAAGTTATTAATTTTTGTTTTTAGTCAGCAAAAGAAAGTTTTCTTACCTTCCTTTTGTTTATATATTGATATTAGGGTTGAAATAATTTAATTAATAACTTAAAAAGTTGAAGTTTACTATTCGGATTATTGATATTTATACTTTCTTTTAGTAGTTTAGCTTTTCCTTTACAAACACTTTTGTCCCAAGAAATAAACTTGAATTTAATTTGTTATGGGTGGGGCAGAGTGAAACGGGATACAGTGAATCAACTGTGCCCCATTAATGATCTTTAGATTAAATCCATGCATTTTAAACAAACTACATGAAAACGAAATTATTGGTGCTAAGATAATGGGTGATGCGGAAGTTATCGGACAAAATAAAAACAAACTACTATTATATTTTTTTTAAATAAATCATTTATCTTTTAATAAAAATATATTATTTTTTATATGAAAAAACACCACCATCTGCAATTGATCTCAATTTTGCTCTGACGCCTTTCATATGCGACTGTAAAAAGTTTAAATCAATTTCTTGTAGTTTTAGTTTAATGCGATCAATCAAAACTTGCTCTGTTGAAGCTTGCCAACCTCCCTCGTAAACCTTCTGTGCCAAATGTCCCCAAAAATTTTCAATTGGTCGTGCTTGAGGCACATTTGGGGGATTGGATTCTTTATCAACGTAATAGACATATTGGTCCATCCAATTTAGAGAATCTTTAGAATAATGAGAACTTGCTAAATCTGGCCAAAATAAATAGTTAAAGTCTCCATGATACTTGTGAATAAATGGAAGAAGTCGTTTTTCTAAACATTCATTAATATAGATTGATGAATTGATCGCTACAGCCTTGGAAGTGCGAAACAATGGCTCGGACATACCACGGTCAGATATGGCTATCCACATTAACAATTTTTTTGGAAATTTCTCTTTTCCTATAAAACGAACACTTTCTGGGGATGTCTTTTTGTTGTTTGTGTAGTATCCAGAATTTCCAGGCATGTTGTCCCCTGCAAAACAAAAGTATTTTTCGTCATCGATGACTAGAAGCGATTTTGTGTTATAGAGTTGGTTAACTAGTTTCCTGCTTCTTTTCTTTGCCTTTATTTGTTGTTCTATAGTGTATTTTGGAGTCTTTTCACGTTTTCTATATTTAATATTCATTTTTTTTAACTGACGACCAATTGTCGATTGATTTACACCGAATTTAATACCTATTTTTCTCTGACTGACCCCTTTTCGATTGTTGACAAGTCTCGTTAATTCGGCTTTCTTTTCTCTAGTCCAGGATGTCGGACGACCAGGGTGCTTTCTATCAGAAAACGATTGAACAGTTTCAAGTCTTTTTAGGTTATCATATATTGTACTTCGAGCAAATCCTTCCTTTTCAAAATGATTTACGGTTTTTTTTTTTTTATATATTAGGTTTATTTACAAAAAACATTTTTAGTCGCTTTTGAAAAGATTCTCGTTCAGCTGCATTTAACCTCATTTTAAATAATTGTGTTTCAAATAATAAAGTTTATATTGTATAGAACGTTCATGCCTACGCATAAAACCACAAAAACTAATTATTATGCTCAAATAATGAAATTAGGATTTGTCCAATAACTTCCGCATCACCCGTTATGAGATGTTTTATTTTTATTATTTGAATAATTTTTAAATATATGAATAAAACAGATAAAAATGTATTTGGAGATCTTTCTTTAACCAGAAGCAACCTATTTGTCACGTACAACAAGTTTTGATAAAACAAATGTTGTAGAATTTTTTAAAAATCTGAATTGTTTTTTTCTGTACTGTACAATAACTTTTCTCATCTGGATGTAGATGAGACAGATTAATGTACAGTACAGAAAGTAAGGAATATAAAAGTCATTGCCGGTAAAAAAGATATGCAAGTAGGAAAAATTGCTTCAGCAGAGAAGAGTATTCTGGTTACAGTGCTTGCTACGGCAAATGCTGTGGGAAATGCAATTCTTCCATTCATGGTGTTTACTATTATGCATTTAAAAGACTAAATGGTACACTGTGCTCCACCTGGAACAGTCGGCACAGCTCATGTGTCAGGTTGGAAGATAGTATTTATTTATGAAACACTGTATTAAATCAACAAAATGTTGAAATGAGCAACCGGTCTCATTAATTTAGGACAACCACGAGACACCTATTGAGACGATTAATCTAGCAAAAGAAAAAGGGGTTGTCATGTTGACACCTCACTACAGCTACAAGATATAATCTTTAGACAGAACTGTCTATGGACCATTTAAATCCTTTTAAAATCATGCTGTAAATCCTTTTATGGTGAACAATCCAAGTAAATTCCATAACAATTAGACATTTCAAGCTTGGTTGGTATTGCGTTCCCTTTAGCATTTACTCCTAAAAATATAGTGTCAGGATTTCGATTTACAGGGATTTTTCCGTTCAATCCAATGATTTTAAGCGTTTAAGGCTTTTTAGCTCTTATGCTACTGATCGACCAATAGAACAATGAAATGCTGATTTCAAAATTCAAAATGTATAGATTCTATCATATCAGGAATATGAACTTTCAAGTTTCAATTTCAAAGAATTCATAATGCCAGGATCTTCAACCTCAGAAATATCTCCTGAAGAAATAACCCCCTTTCCATAAGCACCGCCAAGAAAAAACAGAGGTGGAAGAAAAAAAAGGAAAGACATTAATTTTAAGAGAACGTAGAAAAACATAAATTCACAAAGAAATATAAGACTGAGTAGAATTGCAAAAAACGATTGCAGCTAAAAATCTAATGAGGTAGCTGATGCAACTTTATTAGTTCGTAACTTAACAGCTAGTAAAATAGATGGCACCAATGGTCTCACAAACGAGACCAAGTTTCAAAAGCAAAACAAATTTATTTCCAGTTTTAGTTAAACTTACTACTAAAAAAATCTAGTTTTTTATGTTGGTAAAATTATTAGCCTTAAGCACAGTGAAGATATAGATAAGAATTTTTTTGAGAAAGCTTTCATTTTTCTTTATTCTTCCCACAGTTGATCATATTTCTGAAGTCTCACTTGAAGATATTCTTGGAAAATTACCGAACCACTACTTCGATTTTATACTAATCTAGTTACCAAAATTATGCCAAAAACATAGTATACAGTGTCTTTACTCCCTCAGCCTCAAAATTTTTTTTGCTCCACGCCTATTCACTATTATTAACTCATAGTTGTCATTATTGACTGTATTGCAGGTAGTGATTTACCTTAAACCTTTCTGTGAGTCGTTAGATAAAATAAACATTTTGGTTTAATTGATTTCTTATCATGAAGGACATCTCAATCCTTTCACCTTTAAAAAGATAAAATACATATTTTAACTTTTACTCAATTTTAAAAAATAAAGAAATCCGATCTACTGTGTTCCAACTTCCCCTAAGTTCGGGTGAGTGGGGGAGGGGAGGGGGGAAAGGGGTAAAATTTTTTAACTATTTTTTTAAAAAAAAAACTCAGCTTGATGCTGATATAAGATTACCTTAAAATTTGATTGGCATACTATACCAGGTTCAGATGTCTCCTCACCTTAAAATAAAATTATTTTAAAAAGGTGACCACGAATTTCAAAGAAAAAAATAGTAAAAAAAAAAGCAACAAAAGAACAACATTTAAGAGATAAAAAAAATATATCATCACCTTCCTAATTTAATATTATAAAAAATATATCATCACCTTCCTAATTTAATATTATAAAAAAAAAAAAAAAAAAAAAAAAACCTTTTATATAAACTTCAAGCTCGATATTGAAACGGAACGGATCACTGTGACGCAGATAGGGCATTGGTTCAGGATCCTTAACAAAAATCAAATAATATTAAAAGCTCCTTACAAGTTTAAGTTATATACGAAAATGGTTTTTTAAAAAATATTTGTTTAGTACATGTTTCTGATTTCACGATAATAGTAAGAATATCAAGCAGCTAAAAGTGAAGATGATAGAGAAAAAGAAAATCTCGACATTTTAACAAATAATCTATGGTTAAAATGGAAACCCCGTTTTTTTTTTCAAAACCCATTTTAAAAAAAGGGAAAAGTTTCAATGAAGGTAAAATGTAACAGGTTCTTTTTATTGTAAAACTTAGTAGTCAAGAATCAACAATGATCTTTGTAAGTTTTAAACAAGATTTTTTAAAAGCTGTTTTGAAAAAAAATAGAAAAAATATCAACTATTCATAAAATAACTACCAAAATTAGAAACAAGAGAAATGTTGTAGTGCTTTAAATTACTTAAATGTAAAGCAGCTACATCCCAACTCTTTTAGAAACGTAAAGCAGCAGGGTTGCCACCGTTATTAAAGAACAAAATTCCCTGATTTTCCCTGATTTTTTCGCTAAAATCTTGCTGTTTTCTCCCTGATTTTTCGCTAAAATTTTGCTTATCTCCCACTGATATTTCCAGTATTCAAACACCCAAACTTAACTTCCAAACCAAAATTCTCTATTAACCCCAGAGCATTTTTATTTCTAAAAAAACTATAATCCCCCAATGAGTAATGAACCAATCAATTTGTTTGAAAATTAAAATAAATAATCAAATACTTCAATCAACACATGAAATAGTTCTTTGAAAAAAATATAAAAACTACAGTAGAATCCCATCAGCTTGAACTCTGAAGGGGTGTGTATACATATATGTGTGTATATATATACATATATATACATACATACATACATACATACATACATACATACATACATACATACATACATACATACATACATACATACATACATAAATACATATATATATATATATATATATATATATATATATATATATATATATATATATATATATATATATATATATATATATATATATATATATATATATATATATATGTAAACGCAATGTGATTAATTTTCTTTAAAAATGTTAAACATTAATCCTGGTACGCTGGAAAAGGAAAATTTTTATTTCAAAACATTAAAGAAAAATTAAAAGTTCCCTGATTTTCCCTGATTTTTTCCAAAATCATCTATTTCCCCCTGATTTTCCCTGATTGTATCTAAATTTCCCTGAGTTTCCCTGATATGGTTGCAACCCTAAGCAGGTATATCCCAACTCTTTTAGAAACTTAAAGGAGCTACATCCCAACTCTCTCAGAAAAAAAAACCTTGAAGCTCATTTTCACAAACCTGGTTTTTCAAAATATTGAAGATTTTGAATCCAAATCAATAAATCCAAATATATTAGTTTATATCTTGTTACTATCATTTAATCTTATACTTTTTAACTTTATGTTAAAATGATTTTCTTTGTTTAACATTTTCCTGAAGAAATAGCAATTAATATTTTCCAGAAGAAATACCTGCTTATTTTCAAAAAGAAATACCTGTTTAACATTCTCCAGAAGAAATGGAGTGAGAGCATCAACAGTAACAACCCATGGTGAAATAGTAGTAGCAAAGTTTTTAGCTGTAAATGGACCAAGTGGTATATACTCCCATTTTTGAATATCACGAGCTATAAAAAAGATAAATAAAGTTGAATAAAACATCCCATGAAAAAAACTTTTTTTTTTCAAAAGCGTGTCTTTAGAATGGCATTTGGAGTTAAAACTCCCAAACAAAGATATTCAAATGTGTCATTATCTTAAAACATATTGAAGGGTATATTTAGAATCTTTATTTCACCATGATATTTGCAACGATTACTGTTCCTTGCTTCATAATCCAAAATTTCTTTAACTGTTTAACTACATTTAGCATTATTATAGTTAATAATCAAAAATTAATCTTACAAAAAGTTTTTAAAAGTTTGGGAATTTCAAGTGTTTTGTTAAAATTATTTTTTTTGAAAGTAAAACTGTTTAAATAAGTTTTACTTACATTTAAAATAAAATTCAATTAAGTTAAATATTTTACGGTAAAATTAAAATTTTTTTTAAAGTTAACAATATATCATAAATTATATTATAAATGGGTATTAAGTTTTCCCTTTTTCTAGAGAATATTTACTGACATGATGGTAAGCAAATTTGAGTCAATTTATCAGTAAATCAGTAAAACGATTACAGTCTGTAATCCTACATGTTTTATAGGTAGAATTCTTGTAGAATCCTACTAGAATTAAAAACTACATAATGTAAAAGATTATGATTATGTGATGTAAAAGATCATGCGTATTTATAAAATGACAATTAATTTTATCATGCAATCAAGACAACATAGACATTTTCTGCATTAAAAAAAAGGCTAAGTAATATATTATGCCAAAATGTTAAAGTTGCCAATAGTGGGTTTTAACTTATGAATTCAAAAAATCTTTGTCTTATGAGAATAAGCTAACAAGAGATCAATTAATCTGTAAATAAATTTGATGGTAAGTCAAACAAAATTGAAACTTACCACTCCAATCATTCATAACTACAAACCCAAATATGTGATCGTGAGCCTGTAGAAAATAAAGAAATACTTAACGAGTACCACTCCACTAAAGTCAAAAATTTTATGACATTTTTTTTCTTTTCAGTTTATGTAGAAAATCACAAACAATTATTGAAAAAAATAGTAATAAGTCAGCTCCATAAATATTTACAAACACCTTTAAGACATGATTTCATTTAAAAATTAAAAAATAAAATCCTTATGCAAAGTCTCTAAAGATTTGCTTGATTACTTAAATTCATACCCTAAAGTTAAACTTTGAAACTGTAATCAACTACTGTTTTAGAATATTTTTTTTTTTTTTTTTTATGGTAACTTTATGACTCAAAATTCTTTTTTGGGTCTAAAGTAGAAAAAAAGAGATCTCCTAAAAACAAATTGAGAAGCGCAGAAATACACAAAGACTAACAAAGCACATTTAAAAAAGTCTATATCAGAATGCAATTTAAGTATACATTTTCTGCTGTTATTGGCTCGCCAAGATTGTTCCCAGGTCCACAAAAAAATGCCTAAAGTATAAGAAAACATTTATAGCGAATTAACTACATCAATTATAACAATTATAGCATTTAATTATTAGAAGAGGTAGGAGGCAGTTGATGTCAAGTTGAAAACTGTAATTAAATATTTTTATAAGTAACCAGAGACTAGAATATGAATAAACTCTTGGAAATATAAATATACCACTTGAAATATGAGTGTTAAATGCTGTAGATGAATCCACATTATGATTGGTTAACATCAGCAATAAGTTTGATGTTTGTATATGTAAGAGCACTAACCCCAGCTTTTGGATTAAATATTTGATAACTTAAATTGTTTTAATGTATGATTAAATATGGATACTACATAAAAAGTGGTTTCAATTATTTCCTACATTACCAAACAGATAAAACTGCCAGAAGAATTGCAAGAGTTTTGATAGTCCGACTTGAAATATTATGCTATTGCCTTCTACTGAAGAACATTTTGCAATCTTTGTTAAAGTCTGAAGAAATAGATATATAGGAATAGATAAGAAATAGATAAATGATATAAAATCAATAGCAATCTTTTGAAAACAGAAAGTTCATCAAAGAGAAGGTCAACAACAAGATTAATAAGATCATAAACATCAACTTTGATACTCCTAACGGTTTGAGCTTAGAGATCATTGTTTTCATGAGGCGTTGTTTTCATGATTTTCAAGTAAAATAAGAAAACTCATGATTTAACTGAATCATAAGCAAAATCTACAGAAAAGTTTTACAGATCTTTCATCCCATTCACGAAATATTATACTTGTTTCTGAAGTTTTGAATCATAAAAACAGTTTTATGTTTATGCTATTTTTAATCAATATGATTACTTGGTTTTTTACCATTTATGTATTTGGAAATTAAAATTCTGTTCGTTAGCTATTGTAATGTGGCCTTAGCTTAGAAATCTTTTTTAATTATGTAATTATGTAATTTACATTTCTATCATAAAATAAAGGTAGCTTTTAATGTAACATTGTTTTATTTGGTGAAATATTTCAGTTTTAACTCTTTTGTTTGCAAAAAAAAAAAAAAAAAAGCTTGGCATAAATATTTTTATGAGTGTTACGAAATGAGTCTCTAAAACTTACACTCAAAACAATTCTGCATCAGGTAATATAATGTTATCATGTAATATAAAGTATGAAAAAAAAGCAAATACACTTGACATAACTTTCAATTTTTTGAAATAAAATTAACAGTTAATATTGATTTTTGAAGTATTTATACAAATATTTAGTTACTTTATAAGTAATAAAAAAAAGCAGTATTCATTTTAAACTTTTTAAAAAATGATGTAAATATCTAAATTTTTATGGAAAACTTACCTAAAATAGATGTGCAAAAAAATAAATAAACACACAAAATGAAAACTGTATATATTAACAATAATTATGAATTTATTTTTATAAATTTATTAATAAAAATTTATTAATTTTATGCATGAAATTTCTGTCACAAAACAAACCTGAATTGAATTGATTCAATTACTTGACAACACCTTTCAATAGGAATGGTGTACCAAGCTTGTTGCACTGAAATCCACAGTTTAGTTTTATTGCTCAGTTTTGCATTTCTTATTTTGTCTTCAACTTGTTTCCATAAATTTTCAATCAGATTCATCCTGGAGATTGCGCAGGTCATGAAAAAACACTGATATTATTTGTCTAGAGCCAAACTCATGTGGCTTGGATCAATATCATGCTGAAAAGTCCACAGCAATGACATATTCCACTCTGCGTAAGGCAACATAATATTTTTTAATGTCAATGTAAACATTCTTAGTTATTATCAGAAAAATGGGAACTAAGTCATGCCATACCATGAAAGATAAACCCCAAACAATTTTCTGCCTCCATTTTTTATGGTCTTTTTAGTGCATAATGTGTTGAAAGCTTGAATTTTAAAATGTCTGATAAATCTTTTTCCATCATTATCAAATAACATAAACTTGCTTTCATTACTAAACAAATTATTTTTCCACTTTTTAAACCCTACATCTCCAACTTAACTTAAATGGTCTCTAGCAAACTTTACAAAACCTTACAAATGTTTTTTTCTTAACAATCGTACTTTGCGAGGTGAAAAACTAAATCTTGCTCCACTAATCATTTTTGTATTGTGCATTGTGACACATTTGTTCCAGTTTCCACTAAAATTTGGGATGTTGAGACAAAATAGTTTAACTTAGCTTGACGTAAAATTTGTCTATCCATTTGTTCAGATGTTTTTCTTGGTCAGCCTCTTTTCTCTTCTTTATCTTGATATTTAACAGCATTTTGTACCAGTCCCAATGAACACTGAATTGTATTTGCTACTTCCAAATAATGTTTCCAAATAATGGTTAAAATATGGTCCAAACATACTTATTCTTCAAAAATTATGTAACAAATAAAATGAATTTTAAAATTCATGTTGAATAATTATTTTTTTACTTAAAATTTAAATTTGTGCAAATTTTTTATGCATGATATGTATTTTTTTAATTTCAAATAGATTTTTCATATAATTTAAAATATTTGTATGACTTAGAATTATTTGGAAAAAAATATTGTATTTTTCAATTGCTTATGAAGTAATTAATTACTTGTATAAAAATTTCAAAAATTGATATGAACATAATTTTATTCATATTTTATTTGTTTTTTTGCACTTAACTGTTTATAATAATTCTTTACACCAATATTATATGAGCTATATTAAATGTAGTTATTTAAAGAAAACCAGTCACTCTTAAATGAGTTGGCCAATCATCATAAACTTTGTTTCAAGATGATTTGGTGAATACCATCATTATGCTAAATCCTATATTCTGAAAAAAGCTGTAATTCAACCTACCTTGTGTTAATTGATAATATAATAACAATATATATCAGCTTTTATTTTGTCTAGATAGAACCTCCAGAGATATGACTGTCAATTGGGGTAAAATACTTCACTCACTTTTTAATGTTTATAAAATAGTTCAACTCCCATACCATGACAGCAACCATTGACTTAAATCATAATTTTGTGATAGAAAATTGCCCTATCAATCTGCCTTCAATGAACAGGTCCATTTCTTGAAATCACCTTGTCAACATGTAACAGATATCCATATGATATATAGTTAGCATTGCTCAAATAAGTTGCCCATAATTGGATATTAAGAATATGCATTTTTTTAAATAATTGAACTTGAGGAATGTCAGAGGATAAAGATCTTAACTAATAACTACAAGGTACAATAAAACGTTGGACTGATTCAAATTACTTTGAAGTTTAAAGAGTTTTATGAAAATCAGAAACGTCATGCATACTTAAGTTATATATATATATGAGCTAACTGATGTGATACTTGAGCTTTTTACATGAGCTTACTTATGTGATACTTGAGTATCTTATGTGAGCATCTAGCTAAACAATAAGGATCAACAAAAACTAAGAAAGAAATGGAGAACAAACTTTACAACAAAATGTTTTTAGTGATGATTGCAGTGCTGCTAGCATTTCTGTAAACTTATCTACAGCCAAATTCACACTTAATCAGTCAAACAATAGATCAGGATTATAAAGAAACCTGACATTTTTATTACATAAAAAAATAATCTAATAAAGTTGAATGTTGAAGCTATATCAACAAATTCTATGGTTCTAAATGCTTTGAGAAAAAAGCTTTGAAAACAAAAAAACTGTTCATGAAAAAAAAAAAACATTTCTGTACTTACTTATAGCCTATAACAAGGCCACAAAGAAAAAATGAGTGAGTATGTAACCATTCTTACGCTTCGGTTTTTAAGTTGAACAAAATTACAACTTGATTAATAAACTTTATATCTTGAAGAGTCAATAAAATCTAGCATGTTCTATGAGTATTACTGTCTAAGAGTTAAGTCAATCATAAAAAATTCAGAGGAGGGTGTTCATATGTAAGAGAATCAGAGGAGGTTTTAAATGTAAGAGATTAAGATGAGGGTGTTGTTCACATGTAAAAAATTCAGAGGGGCCATTCACATGTAAAAGATTCAGGGGGTGTGTTGATTTTAAAAACTAAATTTTGTGCTCTACCCCCTACCAATAGCTAAATAGATTAGGAATATGAATTTTAAAATATAAAAATTAAAACATTAAACAAAACAAAAAATGATTTAAAAGAACTTCACCATTTCCAGCTCAAAGTCCAAAATCTTACAAGGTCCAAAAACTGGATTAACTAAAATATAGCAGAATTTATATATCTTACATATACATATACATGACTAGCAGAAGGATGACTTGTTAAAATATTAGTAATTCAAGACATCCTGCAACATTCTATATACATATATGCTTCATACAACAGCACTGTCAGTTTTTGCAGCACTAGATCCAAGATCTTAGGACTTAGCCTACTAAGAAATAATATTTACTATTTCTTTACTGGAATTGTTAATGAACCTACTTTCATCAGGACTTGATTGACCACATGGCCTTCTAATAGGAGTACCAGATATAACAACTGAAGATGCTCTACCATGATAACCAACAGGCAAGTGTAGCCTAAAAAGTAATGCATTTATGTTTCTTAAATAAGCACTATTTATGACCTGATTAATGTTAACTTTAATAACTAATTTAATAGTAAAACATAATTTAATACTATTACACCCAAAATTTGTGCTATTTTTAGACAGTGACATACTTTTCAGTTAGAACAGAAAAGCCAACAAAATTTGTAATTGAAAGATTTAAACCATACTTTCTGGAAACATCTGTCAAAATGTATTTAGAAAATCAGCAACCAAAACTTGTTCTTAAACTGAATGCTTTTCAGTCAAAATAAGTTCTACCTTCATCAATCATTCCTTCATTTTGTCTGAATGCATCAATTTCAACTATTTTTCTAGAATTTGCCCTGAAGCTTTATAAGGCAAGAGAATAGTTTTTTGCATTCGTCAAAAGTAAAACTTAGCAACAATATTTGGTATGCTGAGCTTCTAAATTTTTTAAAAAAAGTTCTGCAAAAGAATTTTTGTTTTAAGTCTTGAAGAAAATTATTATCATAAATAATGTTTCAACTTAAGTTTCTTTTTTAAAAAAAAATCGTTTTACCAGTTTGGCATTAGAGCATTTTCTTTTCCTCTAAACATGGTGCCCACATTTGTTGCATGGTCTCGAGAAGAATAAAAATCTGTGTAGTCACCTGAAATTAACTTAAAAGAGTGATTAAAAAGAAAAAGAAAATGTTTAAATTTTACACTAGCAATGTTTGGCATTAAATTGCTAGTGTTTTATCATGGTTTGTAAATGATGACAATTGTTCATTTTATCATTAAATATTTATCTGCAGTAAGTAATTTTATATTGTAATTTTTATTTATGTAATAAGAGTTACCAACATACTGATAATCTTATTGGAGCTACAAATAAGTTTTTAAGGATTTACAAAAGATAACCTAACTATCATTATCTTGCATCAGACCATCTTTTAACTATATTCACGGTGAAGTATCATCATTTCCAGCTAAAAATCATTATGTGTCATGTCACTGAAGAGTAAACTACATACTTCTTTGTGCTCTTTTTATTTTGTCTAACATTTACTTTTATCGCGTAAATGCAAAATCTTATTCCATTCTCGTGATACGGCTTAAAATTCCGTTTAAAACTTGGATCCCATTCCAATAATCTAAACATTACTATTTGTTTTGCATTTATCTTTTAGTTTACCACAAAAATAAATCTTAATAATAATTCTACATTAAAGTTACAACAATTGGTCTATTTTAACGCATTTTCGTTTGATTGGAAGACTAAACTAGATAGACTTAACAAGTAACAGAGGAAACAAATGTATTTTACATAAAAGACTGGGAATGCATATTAAAAAAAATCCTATTCAATATGTGAACACATCAAGAAGATATGCAATAAGCAATGACTTTAACTCTCAGTCTAAACACGGTACACATCTTCCTGATGTACTTTGGCAGTATTTTGTTCCACTCTCTAGTGATGGAAACGTCCAGGGCCTCAATACTGTTGTGAGGCCTACTGCAGGCCTTACCCTTGACATATGTGCAGATGTTGAAAATAAAAGCAATAAGATTTGGAAATATACTTGGGCCAGAAACCTGGGATGTTGTCTGCCAGCCATTTCTATGTCTTCCATGACATGTGTTGAAATGCTTGTTTTAACATTTCTTGCTTTTCCTCTGCCAGGTTTTTTATCAATGCGGCCTTATTTTTTATAACAATCAATAATTATATGAACTGTTGATCTGGCCATTTCCAATTTAAAGGCAACATCTTTGGACATGAGGCCATTAAAGTAAATCTTAACTGCCTGGTTTTTTTTAAGGAAATATGGTCCAAATATTTTTCCAAGTAATTATTTAAATCTTAGATTTTTAATATTTTTAAGAAGTGGTGCCAAATAAATTTATTAAATTTAAAGCCACATAGAATAATTTGATGAAAAGTACAACTGATGGATATTGATTGCTGTGTGAAGCACATGGGGAGCATGCCCCTTCAATAAAAACGAGTTATGGTTCTGGCACTTTAAAAGTTGCAATTTTGACACTAGTGACAAAAAATGTGATGGGAGGCCAGTAAAATTTGAAAATGCTGAGCTGGAGACATTATAAGACAAAGATTTTTTTTAAACTTAAAAGGAGCTTGCTGAAACCTTGAGAGTGACTCAAAAAGTAATTTTAAACCATCTCAAGGCCATGGGTATGGTGTAAAAACAAAGAAAATAAGTTTCATACAAACTCAACCCAACAAATATTGAATGAATTTTTTTTCCTGTGCTAACAAAAAAAAAATTTTGCTTTAAAGGCAAAGTTGGAAGAGTTTTTTGCATCAAATTGTGACAGAAGACAAAAATTGAATCCATTTAACAAATAAAACACGGAAAACTGTGGGGTAATCAGAACATGCACCAACAATCGCTTAACCAAATATTCATGGAAAAAAGCTAATACTGTGCATCTAGTGGGATTAGCTTAGAGTGATCTACTACGAGCTAGCCTAACAAAACCATTACTGGGGAATATTACTAACAGCAATTGATGAAATTGAGCCCCCCAATATGCCAAAAGACATTACAGAGAATCTTTTGGCACAAAAACACTCAGTTTCAAGTTGAAAAATTCATTGAGGACAGTCATCAAGACACTTCAATGGGATTTATACCCACCTGCCATATTCAATTTTCACTTTTTCTAGTTGGCCTGACCAAGTAGAAGCCAATAATTGGGTCAATTATTTGAGCATATCAAAAGAGGAGAAATATTTTCAACATGGAATCGGCATCCTGCCTGAAAAACGATGAAAAGTTGTAGCTAAAAATAAACAATACTTTAAATAAGTAGCATTGCACCTATTCCTCTGAATAAAGCTTCATAGTTACAAAAAACATCAAAACTTAATTGAACCCCCATTATTTTAGCAATATGTATCATACATTTAACAGTTGTTTAAAGTATATTAGTTAACTGAAATATCAAAATGATGCAAAAATAAATTGAAGTTGCAAAAAGAATTTTTTGAAGCAAGATCTAAGTCTTTATCTCCTCTAAATTTAACTATAGAAAGATAACAAAAACTGCGCATATATCCCAATATATGTGTTTCCTTTACATATATTCATGTATAATTTTTTAAATCTGTAATTACTGAACTTTAGTTTGCTCTTTACTTAATGAAATTAGGTAACTCACTAATAATTTAGATGCTCACTAATAGAAAAAGATACGCTTTAAACATATAAAAGATAAGCTTAATGCTTAAAGAGTAAAATCATTTATTAAATTAACTTTTTTTAATAACTCTCAACAGAAAGTTCAATTATAAAGAACAGTTTAAACAAGTTCACTTTTTAATCTTGATAGGAATGTGATACATTCAAGCATTTTTACCTGGAGATTCCAGACACTCCAATCAAGTATTTGGTAATAACTCCTGAACTGCATCTTTTGATTAGAGTTGTAGCTACTAAGAAAGTCTATATTGATTTTTAGCCAGAATTTAAAAAAAAAAAAAAAGTTCTACTGAAAGTGAAAGAAATTACAATTTGTGTATCTTAATAGAAAGCAATCTTATTTGTAATAGATTATATTTTTACATTTCCACATTACAAGACATTTTCCTAATTTGACCAGTTTGTATACTTTTTACCTTTCTTTGCTCCCTTGATTGGAAAGCGTTAGAAAGAAGGATACAAATATCTTAAACAAACAAGTAGGAGAGTGCAAATGCATGCCCATCATGTATCTTCAAGACTCTAATTTGGAGTTTCATTAGGGCTGTATTTATTTCACAATATGATTATAATAACAAACAGGGAATAAGATAAAAATATCAAATAAATATCGGACTTACCAATTTTAGCTGGAAGATGCATTACAACTTCACTTTGAGGAATTAATGCACTACAATTTAAATAGTTAATGCTGAGTTTACAATTTAACCAAAATTTATTACCTAAGACAATATCTGTATTTTCCTCTTATTTCATAGCTTTTCTTCATTTTAGATGAAAATATTTAAACCAAGTTTAGCAAAACAATTTTTTTTAGAACTTTTATAAAAATATAGTATATTCAAGTACTGTCTTTCCAGAATCATGTTATTAAATTATGAAGATGACATAAGCATTTGCTTATGAAAATAATTTCACTTCATAATTGAAACACAATGAAAATTCACAATGTAAAAAGATGGATATATGAGTACAGAGTGTTCAAAAAGTAACGCAAAATTTTAACATATGCTAACAAAAAGAAAAAATAATCAAATTACAGTAAATTTTATTTCAAAGACAAAACTTCATTGGGAATATTTTTTGAAGTTTATAATAGATGTTCAAAATGGACTCCCAAATTGTTGATGCCTGTAGCTGTTTTTTCTTGTAAAATGTTTGCTACCGCTTGCTCAATGCAAATAACTAATTCTTCTTTGGACCATATAATGCAGTTTTTTGTGATTATTTTGCCATTGATGTAGAAGTGACATTCATCAGTCCACAATAGAGTCCATAAGCTCTTTGTTTTGAAGCAGCCAATTAGCAAAATGGAGTCAAAATGGTAAGTCTGTTGTTTTCAACTCCTATAGCATGGTGAACTTGTAAGAAAACATTTAAAGCTTTTAGCAGAGGATATGATAAATGGATGTTTTGGGGGATTTAATTTTACCTGTAATTTGTTGAATAGAGCAGTAGCATGTTTCCAAAGCAATATGTAGTGAGTCCGTCACAACTGGTGTTTGTTCTTTCTGTTCAATTTCAAACACTGCCAGTTTCTTCAAACTTATTAACTAATCTTTTGATGCTGTGTGTGGTGAATGAGTCTTTTATTAAACCATACGCTTGTTTGAACTTTCGCAGTGCTACTGTTGCACTTTCACCCTCACTTCCATATTAGTATTTAATGATGAAAAATCTGTCTTCCATAGAAATATTGTTCATGACTGTATTCTCAAAAATAACAATCTACAACATAATATTCCTTCCTTATATATGTTT
Source organism: Hydra viridissima (assembly GCF_058129835.1). NCBI lineage: Eukaryota > Metazoa > Cnidaria > Hydrozoa > Anthoathecata > Hydridae > Hydra > Hydra viridissima. The sequence goes on along the minus strand of NW_028324308.1, from coordinate 4,603,966 downwards.
AAAAAAAGAACATTCTAGAAATATTCTTATTGGGTAATTAGTAACAGACAAATAAAACTGTGCGTTAGAGCTGTGCGAGATTAGGTTTTTTAACTTTGATCGAGTTTGATCAAGATTGCAAAAATTTCGATCGAGTTCGAGTTTGAATTCAAGATTATTATCATACTGAGGAACAACGTATTTCATAAGTGTCTGAAAACTATGTTCTTCTACAAAATTGTACAGCAGGTAATCGGGAGTCAACATTCACCCAATAGCTTGAATTATTTCTTTAGATTTTTCATGATCAGATTTCCATGCTGTTTTCTTTGCCCACAGATCTGTGACACCAACTGACAGTTGTTTTCCAGATATTTCCTTCCTTTTTCATTCTTTTTCCTTCTTGTGTCTCTTTATCACTTTTATTATTCCTTCTTATGATAATTTCTTAAGTTAGTAAATAAGCCAGTTGTAGAGTTAGTAGGAAGATATTTTTTGACCGCATTTTCCAATTTTACAAAAACCAAAAATAGTATCGTTAATTTTACTCCTATCAAAATAATTCCAAATAACACTCCTTATTCTCTCATCCTCCATTTTCAACCATTTTAACAATATTTTGCTAGCACTTTACAACAAGTGTTTAAATATCGAATCAAGGTTTGAAATTCGAATCATATTAGATTAACTAAACACTTTCGATTCCAGTTCGATTATTGAATAAACTCGAACTCGAGACTTTGAGTTTTGCACACCTCTACTGTGCGTTACTTATCGAACACCCTGTAAAACAACATCTTTACTTTCCAGTAACAAAAATCATGTTATAAACATTTTCTCTTATAGAATGAGGTAACTTTTATATAATCATCCATTAATATTATGCTCTTCAGCATTACTTTCAATATCAAGGATTTTAATCATTAATCTATTTCTCTAATACTTAAGATAAAAGCAAGAAAAAAAAAAACACTTACACATCTCTTAGCGCATGATCATTTTGAAAAACAGTCTAAGTATAAGTAACCATAATTAAACAAAAAATTCAATACAAGTTTTCAGCAGTAAACTAAAATATTCTTTTTTAATACAAAAGTACCCTAAGTCTAAAATCAAAGTAAAAGCAGCTTAAGGTTTGTGCAATACAGTCTATTTGGGTTTTAACTATTTTTAGAGAGAGCTTGAAACTATTTAGGTTTTAATCACTCATAGTGAGAGCTGAGTTTTCTTTATAAGTTAGTAGCTGCAAGAGACTAATTATTGCCTTTTGAAATACAATAAAAAGAAAAAAACTACTACCTTGCAGTTGCTAACTTTGAAAAAAAAAAAAACAAACTGAATAGTATTTACAACTATTCCATCGCAAACTTTAAAAGAGAAGGAATGTTAATGTATTTTTCAAAAACAATCAAAAACTTGAAATCTCTTTATGAAAGGATTGTTGCACTTTTAAATTGGAACTTTCAATATATTTCATCATGTTGGTTTTTAGAAATCAATCATTATTGGATTAACTTTTGCTTTATTAAGTAGCTGATGAAATTTAGGTGACAAATATACAGCTAAAATCTTTGTGGTTTTGTGAATGAACTTGCTTATTTACATTCTTGCTAAATTATTACATTTTTCATATGCAGAATGATTTTTCATTTATCATGATCTCATATTGATATACCACTTAAACAACTTTTGGAGATATTGTATAGGGAGCCAATGGTTTTTTAAAAATATATTTAATATTTAAAAAGAACATTATGATTAAAAATACAATTGCGGATAAACAAACAAAATTAAAAACAAATAAATTAAAAATGATTGTTAAACTTACTTCATCTTTAGAAAGAATTTTTTGTAATGTAACCCGAGCTTCTTTCCATGCTGCCCTCCCAAGAGACATAAATGCATTTAAAGAAGTCTAAAAGAACATGTAACATATGTTAGGTATGTTCTTATTAATGTATGTAGAAACACAAATCAATCAGTCCTGTTATTACTTCCACACTGGCTATGAAACTATGTGGTAATTTTTGAGAAACTAGCACATTCCTTAGATAAAGAAAACAAATATTCTATATTACAAAATTATTGAGAAGTTAAAACAAAATAAAAGACTTTTAATATATTAACTACTATATTAAAGCATAAAAATGCTTAATGGTTCATTGGAATTTTAAACGAGTGCTATAAAAGTTTTAGAAAATTGTGCATATTTCATCTTATTGACTATACTGATATACATATTTTTACCTGTTCAAATACATCTTGCTTATCTTTGAGCTCTGGACCATCAAAAAAATGTTTTACTTTGTGTAAATCTAAAACCTGATCACCAATTGCTACACCAATTCTCGGATGCTATAGATGAGAAAAAATAATTTTATAAGTATTAATTTGTTGGCAGAGTTACCATTCCTGTAAAAATTTTATTTAATAAAAATGTAAACAAACATGTTAGATATAACATCTTGATTATCAGCTAAAACTCGTTTGGTATATGTGATTTTGCATAAACTCATTTATACTTTAATGAAACTACATACCAAGATATTTATTATGTTATACAATTTATAGCGTCAAATACCCAAGGGGAGATTATTATTCGGTTACTTAATTAGTGATCGAAGATAAGAAAAAAAAAACTAGCAACTAATTTTAACAAATTGGTTTAAACTTAAAATAAAATATGCAATTACGCCGAAGAGGCAAACTATCAAAAATACCGTTCCGTTTGTAGAAAAGACTCCAAATGGAAGATTTTGAATAGGAAAATGGCTATCTTTGTCAACAGGAATAAAGGACATTTTTTAAAATCAAAATGTTTTAAAATATTTTAACTTTTTAAGTTAAGTTTCCTTTACTTTCCACCAAACGGATTTAGAAATCCACGTGAGCTTTTCGGATTAAATTCTAGGGGATTCTCCAAAATTTCTCGGGACTTCCTTTTTCACAACATACCACAAAGCGCCGTTTTTGTAAATACTGTTTTAATGGTTTGATAACATTTTGGGTGGAATGCAAGAACCGAACTTGAGTCAAGTTCGACTTGAAATCTCAAGTTCGACTTTGTCAAGTCAGACTTGAAAAATTGACTTGAGCGAATGCGTAAACGAGACTTGAAAATTTCAAGCTCGTGCTTGAGAAAGTCGAACTTGAAAAATAGTCGAGGCGTTGAATTTAGGCGTTTATCGGAAAATGCACTTCGCAACCAATAGCGGTAATGGATTTTTTTTACGGGAAAAACCTTTTACTGAAACAAATTCCGTGTAATGATATTTGTATAATATACGATTAAATAAAAAGTTAATAACAGTAAAAAAAAAAAAGTTCTTGCTATGTATTTTTCATCAGAAAAATAAATTCATCTTGGCACTTTCAGTTCCAAATCCTAAGTTGTTGGTAAACAACGGTTGGTCATATGTACCACTTAAGTGATCAAGACAATTTCTCTTGATTTCTCCATTTTAACAGATTCCATTTGAATTAAAATACATGCAAATGTTCTAGAAAATGCAGAATCTTATTTTGACGCTTTTTGGGGATGATACTATACTACAATGTATTTTTATTTATCTTTTTACTAATACTTTAATGAAAATAATGGTTTTTTTTAAAAATACTGAGAAAATTACTTTAAACAAAATTAGTTTTCTCAATACTAATACTACATAATACTATGTGTGTGTGTGTATATATATATATACATATATATATATATATATATATATATATATATATATATATATATATATATATATATATATATATATATATATATATATATATATATATATATATACCTACACATATATATACCATTTATATATGTAAGTATACCATTTACATATGTAAGTCAATAGAGATCACATATGGAGACAGGTCTTCTGAAATTATTGGGCCACTTATAGAAACAGAAAAGAAAACTTTTAAAAACCATTGATAGCATCTTGCTCATTAACACATGAAAAAGAACAAAGTTTAACGTTAAACAAAAATCTCTTAATAAAAAAAAATACAAAAAAGCAATATAATGAAATTCATGATCTTGATAAAGAACTAATGCAAAAACAAATAGAAATAGATGATATAAAAAAAAAACTCTCTCCAGAAAAAGCAACAATACAAACAAAACTTTGTGAAAATTTTCACAGTTAAAATTTTCACAAAGTTTTAAAAAAGCAACACAACAGAATTATTCTATGTGAGGATTATTTTTTTCTAACAATATCAGATCCAAATTGCTTTTGGAATGTTTTAATTTATCACTTTATTTTTTAGTGAAATTGTTTTTTTCATATATAATACTATTTTGAAATATAAAATGTAATTCTTTTGAAATAATATGTAGTATAAATATTTGAAAGTAATGTTTTTGTTATTAGACCCTTTATCCATTATCAGACACAAATTTTTTTTAAAAAAAATAAGTCTGAAATTTGACTTTTGCTTTGTTTCTGCAAAAATATCTTTAGTGAATGCTTTAGCACCACATTCTTCATTGCTATTTTGTATTTCATTGCCTCCACAATAATCATTTTGTAGAAGGGCAATGTTGTGAAGCACAAAACAGGATATTATTATAGCTATGGAATTTTGCAGTTTTGTTCCTAAGGGAATGTTAAGACAAGGGTATTGTTTTTTTTTGATATACCAAAACAATATTCAACAACAACATTCAACATGTGTGTACTTCTCAAGTTGTAATTGTATCTGATTTCATTTTCATTTTTGGGTTAGAAAAATGAAAATGAAATCAGATATGTGTCATTAAATATTGTTTATAAGGATAGCCAGAATCACCTGAAACATGAACAACATTCAAAAAAAAATCCCTTTTTGTTTCGGTAAAAAAAGGGATTTTTTGAATTTGGTAAAATCTAAATAATGGTTGATAAATATAAATATTTTCTTCATCTAAGAAAAGTTTGAAGTTTGTATGAAATAGCAAAATCAGATATCCATGAAAACTTATAATCACTTTTGCTGAATTATCAAAGAATCAGCTTCTGTTGGAAACTTTATGTACTGATATCTTTTGTTAGCCATTTGAATTGAAATGTTCTAAACCACTGGACAAACAGTTGAGTTTCAGCTCTTCCAAATCTCCTGTTATTCTATAAGAGAGTTTATTTATTGTTACTTAAGTATATTATCATTTGTTGGTATAAAATGTTGTTATTTAAAAACGTAATGTAAAATCTACAATAAGAAGGTGCCATTTTCTGATACCATTTCTTGAATATCTACTCACTTGGAATGAACCAGTAGCATAAAACCGAAATGCAATAGCCAGTTGTTGTACAGTTGAAAGAGGGCACCCTCGATTGTTAACATTGTTGTTAATAATGTCATTAGCTAATATTAAAAAGGTTTTTATTGGAAAATCTGTAGCACCTTTTAAATTCTATACCGTGGTAAACTTCTAAAGGATTAGCTCTGTCAATAATAAACCTTGGTATGTGACTTGGCTTATTTTTTTTTCTTCTTCTTCTAAAATTCAGCTCATACCGATTCATTTTTGAACATTTAAAAAAAAGTTTTTTTAATACTTCATGTAATTGTAACTACTTCTCATGAACTCTCTTTTACTCCTTTTACACGTATCACCTCTTTGTATAACTGCAACTATTTATTACTAAATGGAATTTAATTTTATACTGTATCACAAAAATGTGCCTTAATCAACAGCCTTTTATAATGCTAGGATGTTCGACATTTCAAAAAGCTAATAAACATTTCTAATGGCATCAAAATATGACATGTTGAATCATTACATACGAGTTACAGGATGTTTTAAAAGACACACGTTTTCGCAACGTTAATATTCAGTTTTCTGTAATGAATTCATTTAGGGTGGAATGCAAGAACCGAACTTGAGTCAAGTTCGACTTGAAATCTCAAGTTCGACTTTGTCAAGTCAGACTTGAAAAATTGACTTGAGCGAATGCGTAAACGAGACTTGAAAATTTCAAGTTCGTGCTTGAGAAAGTCGAACTTGAAAAATAGTCGAGGCGTTGAATTTAGGGCGTTTATCGGAAAATGCACTTCGCAACCAATAGCGGTAATGGATTTTTTTTACGGGAAAAACCTTTTACTGAAACAAATTCCGTGTAATGATATTTGTATAGTATACGATTAAATAAAAAGTTTATAACAGTAAAAAAAAAAAAGTTCTTGCTATGTATTTTTCATCAGAAAAACAAATTCATCTTGGCACTTTCAGTTCCAAATCCTAAGTTGTTGGTAAACAACGGTTGGTCATATGTACCACTTAAGTGATCAAGACAATTTCTCTTGATTTCTCCATTTTAACAGATTCCATTTGAATTAAAATACATGGAAATGTTCTAGAAAATGCAGAATCTTATTTTGACGCTTTTTGGGGATGATACTATACTACAATGTATTTTTATTTATCTTTTTACTAATACTTTAATGAAAATAATGGTTTTTTTTTTAAAAATACTGAGAAAATTACTTTAAACAAAATTAGTTTTCTCAATACTAATACTACATAATACTATGTATGTGTGTGTGTGTGTGTATATATATATATATATATATATATATATATATATATATATATATATATATATACCTACACATATATATACCATTAACATATGTAAGTATACCATTTACATATGTAAGTCAATAGAGATCACATATGGAGACAGGTCTTCTGAAATTATTGGGCCACTTATAGAAACAGAAAAGAAAACTTTTAAAAACCATTGATAGCATCTTGCTCATTAACACATGAAAAAGAACAAAGTTTAGCGTTAAACAAAAATCTCTTAATAAAAAAAAAATACAAAAAAGCAATATAATGAAATTCATGATCTTGATAAAGAACTAATGCAAAAACAAATAGAAATAGATGATATAAAAAAAAACTCTCTCCAGAAAAAGCAACAATACAAACAAAACTTTGTGAAAATTTTCACAGTTAAAATTTTCACAAAGTTTTAAAAAAGCAACACAACAGAATTATTCTATGTGAGGATTATTATTTTCTAACAATATCAGATCCAAATTGTTTTTGGAATGTTTGAATTTATCACTTTATTTTTTATTGAAATTGTTTTTTTCATATATAATACTATTTTGAAATATAAAATGTAATTCTTTTGAAATAATATGTAGTATAAATATTTGAAAGTAATGTTTTTGTTATTAGACCCTTTATCCATTATCAGACACAAATTTTTTTTTAAAAAAATAAGTCTGAAATTTGACTTTTGCTTTGTTTCTGCAAAAATATCTTTAGTGAATGCTTTAGCACCACATTCTTCATTGCTATTTTGTATTTCATTGCCTCCACAATAATCATTTTGTAGAAGGGCAATGTTGTGAAGCACAAAACAGGATATTATTATAGCTATGGAATTTTGCAGTTTTGTTCCTAAGGGAATGTTAAGACAAGGGTATTGTTTTTTTTTGATATACCAAAACAATATTCAACAACAACATTCAACATGGGTGTACTTCTCATGTTGTAATTGTATCTGATTTCATTTTCATTTTTGGGTTAGAAAAAGTTGTCATTAAATATTGTTTATAAGGATAGCCAGAATCACCTGAAACATGAACATGTTGGCGAGCTTCTAAAACTTGTTTAATAGCTGAGTTAGCAAAAACAAATGAATCCTGAACAATTCCAGGCCATTGAACACAAGCAGATAAAATTTCATATGAAGCACCTGCAATGACCTGGCAATTCAAAAAAAAAATCCCTTTTTGTTTCGATAAATTTCTGCGCTTTCTCCACAAGGAATTATTATAGGAATATGTGTTCATTAATTGCTTCTATACATCCTGGGAATCCTTGAATTTGGTAAAATCTAAATAATGGTTGATAAATATAAATATTTTCTTTATCTAAGAAAAGTTTGAAGTTTGTATGAAATAGCAAAATCAGATATCCATGAAAACTTATAAGCACTTTTGCTAAATTATCAAAAAATCAGCTTCTGTTGGAAACTTTATGTACTGATATCTTTTGTTAGCCATTTGAATTGAAATGTTCTAAACCACTGGACAAACAGTTGAGTTTCAGCTCTTCCAAATCTCCTATTATTCTCTAAAAGAGTTTATTTATTGTTATAATCATTTGTTGGTATAAAATGTTGTTATTTAAAAACGTAATGTAAAATCTACAATAAGAAGGTGCCATTTTCTGATACCGTTTCTTGAATATCTACTCACTTGGAATGACCCAGTAGCATAAAACCGAAATGCAATAGCCAGTTGTTGTACAGTTGAAAGAGGGCACCCTCGATTGTTAACATTGTTGTTAATAATGTCATTAGCTAATATTAAAAAGGTTTTTATTGGAAAATCTGTAGCACCTTTTAAATTCTATACCGTGGTAAACTTCTAAAGGATTAGCTCTGTCAATAATAAACCTTGGTATGTGACTTGGCTTATTTTTTCTTCTTCTTCTTCTAAAATTCAGCTCATATCGATTCATTTTTAAACATTTAAAAAAAAGTTCTTTTAATACTTCATGTAATTGTAACTACTTCTCATGAACTCTCTTTTACTCCTTTTACACGTATCACCTCTTTGTATAACTGCAACTATTTATTACTAAATGGAATTTACTTTTATACTGTATCACAAAAATGTGCCTTAATCAACAGCCTTTTATAATGCTAGGATGTTCGACATTTCAAAAAGCTAATAAACATTTCTAATGGCATCAAAATATGACATGTTGAATCATTACATACGAGTTACAGGATGTTTTAAAAGACACACGTTTTCGCAATGTTAATATTCAGTTTTCTGTAATGAATTCATTTAAAAATATACTTTCACAATGTAACCTTCTAAATTAATTAGGTCAATATGCCCAAGTAACTACTTTTGCTTGTTAAAAACTCATTTTCATACTTGCAAAGGTTGTAATAAGTTATATAGTAATAGTAAAGTTTTGTTACGCATCAGCAAAATGATAATGGCGGTCTGTTTTTTTTTTTCAAGTTTGGTTTCAAGATTGGTCTGGAGCAGACTTGAAAAAATGACTTGAAAATTCAAAAATTCTCGTTTTTCAAGTCTGACTTCAGTTCAAGTTCGCTTCTTGCATTCCGTTCAAGTCAGACTTGAGATTTGAAGGGTGGAATGCAAGAACCGAACTTGAGTCAAGTTCGACTTGAAATCTCAAGTTCGACTTTGTCAAGTCAGACTTGAAAAATTGACTTGAGCGAATGCGTAAACGAGACTTGAAAATTTCAAGTTCGTGCTTGAGAAAGTCGAACTTGAAAAATAGTCGAGGCGTTGAATTTAGGGCGTTTATCGGAAAATGCACTTCGCAACCAATAGCGGTAATGGATTTTTTTTACGGGAAAAACCTTTTACTGAAACAAATTCCGTGTAATGATATTTGTATAGTATACGATTAAATAAAAAGTTTATAACAGTAAAAAAAAAAAAGTTCTTGCTATGTATTTTTCATCAGAAAAACAAATTCATCTTGGCACTTTCAGTTCCAAATCCTAAGTTGTTGGTAAACAACGGTTGGTCATATGTACCACTTAAGTGATCAAGACAATTTCTCTTGATTTCTCCATTTTAACAGATTCCATTTGAATTAAAATACATGGAAATGTTCTAGAAAATGCAGAATCTTATTTTGACGCTTTTTGGGGATGATACTATACTACAATGTATTTTTATTTATCTTTTTACTAATACTTTAATGAAAATAATGGTTTTTTTTTTAAAAATACTGAGAAAATTACTTTAAACAAAATTAGTTTTCTCAATACTAATACTACATAATACTATGTATGTGTGTGTGTGTGTGTATATATATATATATATATATATATATATATATATATATATATATATATATATATATATATATATATATATATATATATATATATATACCTACACATATATATACCATTAACATATGTAAGTATACCATTTACATATGTAAGTCAATAGAGATCACATATGGAGACAGGTCTTCTGAAATTATTGGGCCACTTATAGAAACAGAAAAGAAAACTTTTAAAAACCATTGATAGCATCTTGCTCATTAACACATGAAAAAGAACAAAGTTTAGCGTTAAACAAAAATCTCTTAATAAAAAAAAAATACAAAAAAGCAATATAATGAAATTCATGATCTTGATAAAGAACTAATGCAAAAACAAATAGAAATAGATGATATAAAAAAAAACTCTCTCCAGAAAAAGCAACAATACAAACAAAACTTTGTGAAAATTTTCACAGTTAAAATTTTCACAAAGTTTTAAAAAAGCAACACAACAGAATTATTCTATGTGAGGATTATTATTTTCTAACAATATCAGATCCAAATTGTTTTTGGAATGTTTGAATTTATCACTTTATTTTTTATTGAAATTGTTTTTTTCATATATAATACTATTTTGAAATATAAAATGTAATTCTTTTGAAATAATATGTAGTATAAATATTTGAAAGTAATGTTTTTGTTATTAGACCCTTTATCCATTATCAGACACAAATTTTTTTTTAAAAAAATAAGTCTGAAATTTGACTTTTGCTTTGTTTCTGCAAAAATATCTTTAGTGAATGCTTTAGCACCACATTCTTCATTGCTATTTTGTATTTCATTGCCTCCACAATAATCATTTTGTAGAAGGGCAATGTTGTGAAGCACAAAACAGGATATTATTATAGCTATGGAATTTTGCAGTTTTGTTCCTAAGGGAATGTTAAGACAAGGGTATTGTTTTTTTTTGATATACCAAAACAATATTCAACAACAACATTCAACATGGGTGTACTTCTCATGTTGTAATTGTATCTGATTTCATTTTCATTTTTGGGTTAGAAAAAGTTGTCATTAAATATTGTTTATAAGGATAGCCAGAATCACCTGAAACATGAACATGTTGGCGAGCTTCTAAAACTTGTTTAATAGCTGAGTTAGCAAAAACAAATGAATCCTGAACAATTCCAGGCCATTGAACACAAGCAGATAAAATTTCATATGAAGCACCTGCAATGACCTGGCAATTCAAAAAAAAAATCCCTTTTTGTTTCGATAAATTTCTGCGCTTTCTCCACAAGGAATTATTATAGGAATATGTGTTCATTAATTGCTTCTATACATCCTGGGAATCCTTGAATTTGGTAAAATCTAAATAATGGTTGATAAATATAAATATTTTCTTTATCTAAGAAAAGTTTGAAGTTTGTATGAAATAGCAAAATCAGATATCCATGAAAACTTATAAGCACTTTTGCTAAATTATCAAAAAATCAGCTTCTGTTGGAAACTTTATGTACTGATATCTTTTGTTAGCCATTTGAATTGAAATGTTCTAAACCACTGGACAAACAGTTGAGTTTCAGCTCTTCCAAATCTCCTATTATTCTCTAAAAGAGTTTATTTATTGTTATAATCATTTGTTGGTATAAAATGTTGTTATTTAAAAACGTAATGTAAAATCTACAATAAGAAGGTGCCATTTTCTGATACCGTTTCTTGAATATCTACTCACTTGGAATGACCCAGTAGCATAAAACCGAAATGCAATAGCCAGTTGTTGTACAGTTGAAAGAGGGCACCCTCGATTGTTAACATTGTTGTTAATAATGTCATTAGCTAATATTAAAAAGGTTTTTATTGGAAAATCTGTAGCACCTTTTAAATTCTATACCGTGGTAAACTTCTAAAGGATTAGCTCTGTCAATAATAAACCTTGGTATGTGACTTGGCTTATTTTTTCTTCTTCTTCTTCTAAAATTCAGCTCATATCGATTCATTTTTAAACATTTAAAAAAAAGTTCTTTTAATACTTCATGTAATTGTAACTACTTCTCATGAACTCTCTTTTACTCCTTTTACACGTATCACCTCTTTGTATAACTGCAACTATTTATTACTAAATGGAATTTACTTTTATACTGTATCACAAAAATGTGCCTTAATCAACAGCCTTTTATAATGCTAGGATGTTCGACATTTCAAAAAGCTAATAAACATTTCTAATGGCATCAAAATATGACATGTTGAATCATTACATACGAGTTACAGGATGTTTTAAAAGACACACGTTTTCGCAATGTTAATATTCAGTTTTCTGTAATGAATTCATTTAAAAATATACTTTCACAATGTAACCTTCTAAATTAATTAGGTCAATATGCCCAAGTAACTACTTTTGCTTGTTAAAAACTCATTTTCATACTTGCAAAGGTTGTAATAAGTTATATAGTAATAGTAAAGTTTTGTTACGCATCAGCAAAATGATAATGGCGGTCTGTTTTTTTTTTTCAAGTTTGGTTTCAAGATTGGTCTGGAGCAGACTTGAAAAAATGACTTGAAAATTCAAAAATTCTCGTTTTTCAAGTCTGACTTCAGTTCAAGTTCGCTTCTTGCATTCCGTTCAAGTCAGACTTGAGATTTGAAGGGTGGAATGCAAGAACCGAACTTGAGTCAAGTTCGACTTGAAATCTCAAGTTCGACTTTGTCAAGTCAGACTTGAAAAATTGACTTGAGCGAATGCGTAAACGAGACTTGAAAATTTCAAGTTCGTGCTTGAGAAAGTCGAACTTGAAAAATAGTCGAGGCGTTGAATTTAGGGCGTTTATCGGAAAATGCACTTCGCAACCAATAGCGGTAATGGATTTTTTTTACGGGAAAAACCTTTTACTGAAACAAATTCCGTGTAATGATATTTGTATAGTATACGATTAAATAAAAAGTTTATAACAGTAAAAAAAAAAAAGTTCTTGCTATGTATTTTTCATCAGAAAAACAAATTCATCTTGGCACTTTCAGTTCCAAATCCTAAGTTGTTGGTAAACAACGGTTGGTCATATGTACCACTTAAGTGATCAAGACAATTTCTCTTGATTTCTCCATTTTAACAGATTCCATTTGAATTAAAATACATGGAAATGTTCTAGAAAATGCAGAATCTTATTTTGACGCTTTTTGGGGATGATACTATACTACAATGTATTTTTATTTATCTTTTTACTAATACTTTAATGAAAATAATGGTTTTTTTTTTAAAAATACTGAGAAAATTACTTTAAACAAAATTAGTTTTCTCAATACTAATACTACATAATACTATGTATGTGTGTGTGTGTGTGTATATATATATATATATATATATATATATATATATATATATATATATATATATATATATATATATATATATATATATATATACCTACACATATATATACCATTAACATATGTAAGTATACCATTTACATATGTAAGTCAATAGAGATCACATATGGAGACAGGTCTTCTGAAATTATTGGGCCACTTATAGAAACAGAAAAGAAAACTTTTAAAAACCATTGATAGCATCTTGCTCATTAACACATGAAAAAGAACAAAGTTTAGCGTTAAACAAAAATCTCTTAATAAAAAAAAAATACAAAAAAGCAATATAATGAAATTCATGATCTTGATAAAGAACTAATGCAAAAACAAATAGAAATAGATGATATAAAAAAAAACTCTCTCCAGAAAAAGCAACAATACAAACAAAACTTTGTGAAAATTTTCACAGTTAAAATTTTCACAAAGTTTTAAAAAAGCAACACAACAGAATTATTCTATGTGAGGATTATTATTTTCTAACAATATCAGATCCAAATTGTTTTTGGAATGTTTGAATTTATCACTTTATTTTTTATTGAAATTGTTTTTTTCATATATAATACTATTTTGAAATATAAAATGTAATTCTTTTGAAATAATATGTAGTATAAATATTTGAAAGTAATGTTTTTGTTATTAGACCCTTTATCCATTATCAGACACAAATTTTTTTTTAAAAAAATAAGTCTGAAATTTGACTTTTGCTTTGTTTCTGCAAAAATATCTTTAGTGAATGCTTTAGCACCACATTCTTCATTGCTATTTTGTATTTCATTGCCTCCACAATAATCATTTTGTAGAAGGGCAATGTTGTGAAGCACAAAACAGGATATTATTATAGCTATGGAATTTTGCAGTTTTGTTCCTAAGGGAATGTTAAGACAAGGGTATTGTTTTTTTTTGATATACCAAAACAATATTCAACAACAACATTCAACATGGGTGTACTTCTCATGTTGTAATTGTATCTGATTTCATTTTCATTTTTGGGTTAGAAAAAGTTGTCATTAAATATTGTTTATAAGGATAGCCAGAATCACCTGAAACATGAACATGTTGGCGAGCTTCTAAAACTTGTTTAATAGCTGAGTTAGCAAAAACAAATGAATCCTGAACAATTCCAGGCCATTGAACACAAGCAGATAAAATTTCATATGAAGCACCTGCAATGACCTGGCAATTCAAAAAAAAAATCCCTTTTTGTTTCGATAAATTTCTGCGCTTTCTCCACAAGGAATTATTATAGGAATATGTGTTCATTAATTGCTTCTATACATCCTGGGAATCCTTGAATTTGGTAAAATCTAAATAATGGTTGATAAATATAAATATTTTCTTTATCTAAGAAAAGTTTGAAGTTTGTATGAAATAGCAAAATCAGATATCCATGAAAACTTATAAGCACTTTTGCTAAATTATCAAAAAATCAGCTTCTGTTGGAAACTTTATGTACTGATATCTTTTGTTAGCCATTTGAATTGAAATGTTCTAAACCACTGGACAAACAGTTGAGTTTCAGCTCTTCCAAATCTCCTATTATTCTCTAAAAGAGTTTATTTATTGTTATAATCATTTGTTGGTATAAAATGTTGTTATTTAAAAACGTAATGTAAAATCTACAATAAGAAGGTGCCATTTTCTGATACCGTTTCTTGAATATCTACTCACTTGGAATGACCCAGTAGCATAAAACCGAAATGCAATAGCCAGTTGTTGTACAGTTGAAAGAGGGCACCCTCGATTGTTAACATTGTTGTTAATAATGTCATTAGCTAATATTAAAAAGGTTTTTATTGGAAAATCTGTAGCACCTTTTAAATTCTATACCGTGGTAAACTTCTAAAGGATTAGCTCTGTCAATAATAAACCTTGGTATGTGACTTGGCTTATTTTTTCTTCTTCTTCTTCTAAAATTCAGCTCATATCGATTCATTTTTAAACATTTAAAAAAAAGTTCTTTTAATACTTCATGTAATTGTAACTACTTCTCATGAACTCTCTTTTACTCCTTTTACACGTATCACCTCTTTGTATAACTGCAACTATTTATTACTAAATGGAATTTACTTTTATACTGTATCACAAAAATGTGCCTTAATCAACAGCCTTTTATAATGCTAGGATGTTCGACATTTCAAAAAGCTAATAAACATTTCTAATGGCATCAAAATATGACATGTTGAATCATTACATACGAGTTACAGGATGTTTTAAAAGACACACGTTTTCGCAATGTTAATATTCAGTTTTCTGTAATGAATTCATTTAAAAATATACTTTCACAATGTAACCTTCTAAATTAATTAGGTCAATATGCCCAAGTAACTACTTTTGCTTGTTAAAAACTCATTTTCATACTTGCAAAGGTTGTAATAAGTTATATAGTAATAGTAAAGTTTTGTTACGCATCAGCAAAATGATAATGGCGGTCTGTTTTTTTTTTTCAAGTTTGGTTTCAAGATTGGTCTGGAGCAGACTTGAAAAAATGACTTGAAAATTCAAAAATTCTCGTTTTTCAAGTCTGACTTCAGTTCAAGTTCGCTTCTTGCATTCCGTTCAAGTCAGACTTGAGATTTGAAGTCTGACTTGAAATTTCAAGTTGGGTTCTTGCATTCGGAAGGAATTTTTGCTCTCTCAAGTCTGGTTTGAAGTCAGACTTGAAAAAGGTCTATTTTTAGCGGTTTTCAAGTCTGACTTGAGTTGAAGTTCGCTTTGTGCATTCGCTCAAGTCGCACTTTAGGTTTGAAGTTCGACTTCAAATTTGAAGTTCGGTTCTTGCATTCCACCCTTAAAAATATACTTTCACAATGTAACCTTCTAAATTAATTAGGTCAATATGCCCAAGTAACTACTTTTGCTTGTTAAAGACTCATTTTCATACTTGCAAAGGTTGTAATAAGTTATATAGTAATAGTAAAGTTTTGTTACGCATCAGCAAAATGATAATGGCGGTCTGTTTTTTTTTTCAAGTTTGGTTTCAAGATTGGTCTGGAGCAGACTTGAAAAAATGACTTGAAAATTCAAAAATTCTCGTTTTTCAAGTCTGACTTCAGTTCAAGTTCGCTTCTTGCATTCCGTTCAAGTCAGACTTGAGATTTGAAGTCTGACTTGAAATTTCAAGTCGGGTTCTTGCATTCGGAAGGAATTTTTGCTCTCTCAAGTCTGGTTTGAAGTCAGACTTGAAAACGGTCTATTTTTAGCGGTTTTCAAGTCTGACTTGAGTTGAAGTTCGCTTTGTGCATTCGCTCAAGTCGCGCTTAAGGTTTGAAGTTCGACTTCAAATTTGAAGTTCGGTTCTTGCATTCCACCCTTTATTTCGGAACCGTCCTGATTATTTTAAGGAAATAGTTAGTTTAGATAAATAAACAGTAAATACTTAAATAAAAACCTCATATCATTACTTAAGCTTATGATACTAAAAGAAGTAAGCTAACAAATTTTTTCTTTCGTTATCTTAAAAGGTTTTTCGTATTTCGACAACAATTCTAAGCCAATCTTTAAAAAGTTATAAAAACGATCTTTTGTAGTACATTATAGTATATAATGTTCCATATATTATGCTATAGTATATTCCAGCAAAAAAAAAAAGAATTTGTTGCTAACAACATCTAGACTATAATTACGTTTTCCCCTATTATAGTGAGTACAGTATAAAAATATTATTTACAAAATTTTAATAACTTTTCTAGAACCAATGTAAAGCCCCTAAAGACAAGCCCCAGTTTCCTATTTAAAACAATTTCCTATTTAAAACAATTTTTTAGTTAAATCTCACAATTTTAGTCTCATTTATGCTACCATTTCGAAATTAAATCAAAGAAATAGGTCCAAAAGGAAATTATGCTGCATAATATATGCTAAAATATCATGTTAAGCCATGCTAGTTCTGCATTTTTTAGTTGAAAGTTAGATAAACTGAAATTGAAATTAATTAATCATTTTTTGTTTCATTACTCAAGAACCTTTTTTTTTCCCAAAACTAGGATAGTGCTGCTTGTGGTTTTCAACGTCTTGCTTATTGCGTACTTCTCTGCGGTATTATTTACAATCTGATGAATGAATTTTTCAGCTTCTTAGTTTCCTGGTTGCTCGATCCAATGCTGAATTGGTTTCGCAAGTCAACCTTGTAAGAAAAAAACTCGAAATTTCGAGTTCGAGTTTATTCAATTATCAAACTCGAATCGAATGTGTTTAGTTAATCGAATATATTTCGATTTTCGAACCTTAGTTTAATTATTAGAAAATCTGTCTGCAAAGAAAACACCATGGGCATATTTAAAAGATTTGACATTAGGATAAGTATCCTTTGTTAATGATGATACAAGTTTTGAATAATGAATGTGCAATAAGTTTAGTTTACCTAACTCTAAACCCGACATTATCTGAGTGATACTTGTTATTTTGTTCTACACTTACTACAGCACAGTTATGATTTGAATGATTTTTTTTCTTTTTAATGAGCATTTCAAGTAAATTTCTACTTTTACAGGTTTTGTGCGTAGTGAATCATTTGAATGTTCTTGTTTAACTCATTCAACTCTGTTAGTGAAAACTCAGTACTGATCTTTCATTTATGTCATAATAATTAAACGAATTGAATGTAAAATTACACTAGTTAGTCTAAAGATAAATAGATGTGAATACTAAACGCAACTTACAAAGTTGTCAGTTACATAAAACGCCGATGAATAAAATCATTAAATTAATCTCGAACTCGATCTCAATCGAAATTTTTGCCCCTCTCGATCGAGCTCGATTGAAGATAAAAACTCAAAACTCACACAACTCTACATATTATTCTGTATTTATAAATAAATAAGTCTGTTTTTATAATTTTCATTTATATTAAAAATTTTGATATCACTTAAAATAAATTCTTTTGAATCAACTGAACGTGTTTTGTTGTAATAATTAGTTTCTCTTAAACAATGCACGATTGTTCAAGTGTTTTAGTAAAAGTGTTCTAAAATGGATAAAAGGAAGAAGGAGTACACAGAAGCAGAAAGCGCGAGAGTGCTTGTTTATTCTAAGGAAAGATTCTCTAAAGTAATGATTTCCGAAAGAATGAAAATATCACTTGGTTGCTTGCAAAATACATTGAAGCGCTTTTAAAATACCAGGTCACACGCAGTAAAACAAGATCTGAAAGGCCAAAAAATGTATCAATCAGGCAAGATAGGCAAAAACGGATGTCTTTATCTAATTGAAGACTGATAGCAGAGAAAGTTTGATTGGAGTATAACAAGCAAAATGAAATTCCCAACATCCGCATTAAAAAACCGTTTACGACAGTTTGGCTTGCACAGCCGTATAGCTGCCAGAAAACCACTTTTAAGACTAAAAAAATTAAAAACGAATAATTTAGGCAAAAAAGTAAGATTATTTAGCAGTGGAGCAATGTGAAAATGCACTTTGGATTAGTGATGTGCGAAACCAAGATTTTAAGTTCGAAACGATTCGAAACGAAACTAAGCCACTTTCGTTCGAATTCAAATCGAGTCAAATAAAAAAACTATAGAGTCAAAGTGAATGAAATCAAATAAGAATAGTATCATACAATACAATTACAATATGTAATAATTCAAGTTAAAAAAAATCAAGTCAAGTGCTTTCAATGCAGTGCATAGAATAAAGACTAGGACTAGTATTACATTTACAGTTATAGTTTAACAGATAATACAATACAAATAAAAGTATAATTCTATAATGAATGCAAATGTAATACAGTTATGTAAAGTAGTAGTACATGCATAGGCAATGGTTCCAGAGAGCCTGAGACCTTAATCTACAGTGTACTGTACTAGCTGTGGCTGGCAGTCTGGTTTCGGTACGCTACTGCTATCTGCTTTACTACAAATTTTCGTGAATAAAAGTTAGCTCAGCCACATGCTCAGAGAGCAGATTACATCGCCTTCTTAAAACAATGTTACCAGACGTCAAGTACAATTTTTCCGAATTTTACAGAGGTTGCTGGAATAGCCAATAATATTCTTGAGAATTTCGGCAGACAGTGATAATTAACTTGCCACCAATCAAGTACATTGGCTTTCTTTCCAATAGGAGGTTCAATCATATACACTTTGACCTCACTCCATGCTTACAACAGCATCCTATTCGCAGTTGCTATTTGTAATTATAGCGTTACTTGTGAATAATTGTGTGCGTAAAAGATGTCATTATAGCGTTACTTGTGAATAGTTATGTGCGTAAAGGATATGTCATTATAGCGTTACTTGTAAATAATTGTATGTGTGAAAAGATGTGTGAATGCCTTATAGCATTACTTGTAAATAATTGTATTTGTGAAAAGATATGTGTGAATGCCTAGGGAATGCCTACTTGTAAATAATTGTATGTGTGAAAAGATATGTGTGAATACCTAGGGAATTAACTTGTATATAAATTGTGTTGAATTTTACAAAGATACATCGGCGTTTACGCACAACTAAAAAACGATCTTTTTTATGCGAAACTACACTATTGTAAGCATGCAGTTGAAGTCAACCCATAAACCTCTTGGCTTGCAGGCTGCAGGTGATGTCCGACCATGACCTGAACCAGGACCTGAACCAGGACCAGCACTTCCAAAAGCAGGAGCGGTAGCACCAGCACTAGAAGATGTTCCTACAAAGTATTATGTAATAAAAATAGCTGTAAAACTAAAATAGCAAACAGAAATGAAAACCTATGCATTATTGTTTTATTATTCATCTGTAATTAAATTAAAACACAATGCAGTATTAGGGTGATTCTATTTTTTAGTTTGTCATGCAAACCTTTTCTAAAACATGAATAATTGTATTCTAAGAGCAACTAAATAAAAAATAGTTAAAAATTTGAAAATTTTACTAGGTCAAAAAAAAAAGTTACTTTATGGAAATAAGACAAAATACTTAGGCAAAAAAATTGATAATTTGTATGATATTTTTTTAATTAGCTGAAGTTAATAGTGAATATAATATAAAACTAGTTTAACAATTATTGGTGGATTAGAAATAAAATAACTGTATTCCATTTTCTATTTTAGTTATAATTATATTTACCTAAATATGTCCCACATAAGTGCTAAAGGAGCATTAAAGAGAAAAGCAAACAACTTAACACCACCGTGTTCAAAGGAATCTCGGGAACTGCTTGCTTCAGCAGCGCCTTATGGATTACGGACTAAATCCTTAGCCAATTTCAAGACTATTCCAGAAGTCCGCCACATTCTTGGCTACTATCACCATCTAGCTGACACACGCCCCGCACCACCATCAAGAGCTGTTATGCAAATAATAGCAAAAGATTTGGAGCAGCTCTGGAGTGTGAAATTTAGCATGCCCTCAGTATCCAGAGCTGGCATCACAAAAAAATTGAATGAAGTTGTGAATGCTTATAAATTAAGTTTGAAGAGAAAATCGAATATGGATTTTTTTATGCCATTTGATATCCTTAATAAAAATATAAAGCTGAAGAGGGAAGAGCAGATCTTCTATAATCATCAAATGGATGATAGAAAGAGCTGTGTATTAACCAGCCAAACAGTTGTTGAGCATCCTGCTAACAGGCAGTTGATACCAAAAAACATGGATCTTGATTATGTAGAGCAACTGTACACAGAGTCAAGCTCTGAAAATGATAATAACGTTGATGATTTTCAGCCTTTGTTTGAACGACCCAAACGGAAGTTTAAATCAAAGGTGAGTAATAATAATTTTTGGAAATAAAAAAAGTTTTTTTATTAAATTTATATTAATTTTACTTTTGGTTTAAGGCGATGCCAATTGCCATTATGTGCGCAGAAGCTGGTATCTCAACCCACAAAGGAGTTAGTGTAACTCGCTCATTAAGTTATTTCCATAGTGACATTCCAACTCCAAATCAATCGGCTATTTTCAAAGCTGGTAAAAGGTTGCAAGTCACAACTCTACTTAAACTTAAAGAAGCTTTGTCTGTTCAATTATCCTTTATATTACACTTTGATGGAAAAGGTGTGGCACCATATGATTATGGGATTAAAAAAGTGGAACGCATGGTCATTGCCCTTCAGTCTGATGGACCAATATTTTGGTACATTGGCCTCAAAACATTACATACTAGCGGAACTTCTGAAAATCTAGCCGCTATGATAACGGAAACATTGTTAGAGTATAATGTTGTGCATAAAATATCCCTTATAATTTGTGACACCTGCTCTGTCAATACAGGTTAGTAAAATTAAAATTATTTATTTTTAAATAATAAAAAAAATCCAATTAAATAAGTTATTCCATTTTACTTCAGGTGGATCTTATGATGGTTCTGGTGGAGTAGTAGGGATTTTAAGATCTAAGCTATTTAACAGGCCTGTTCCTTATTATGGATGCAATGCTCACATTTTGGACCTTGTTTTGAAAAAAATGGTAATTTTCCACTTGCCAACACCATCAAAATCGCCTACTCTAACTGACTTTAAGTTCATTCAAAAACTAAAAAATAAGTATCCGCAATTGAAAGAATCATACAATATCCTGCATAAAACACCTCATCCTCCTCCTACTGTAAAAACCTGGAGAGATGATTATAAGCTATTGGCTAGGTTTGTTTTATTAAAAATTATTATTTTCAATATCAATGATTTGTATATGTGATGAATGCGTTGATCCATTTTATTGTTTATTTTTCCAGGTTATGTATTGCATTTAGGCACTATTTGGACACCAATATTTTACCCAAACTGCAGCTACCAACGAAATTACCAAGTTCTCACTCAGCAAGGTGGAACAGCAGAGCAATATATGTCTTGTTAGGCTACTTTCTACTTCCTGAAGAACGACCATTATTGAAAGAAATAGCTAAGTTTATTAGCTGTTCTTGGTCACTTGCATGGTTTAAAATGAGAGAGGAACCCAACTGGGAAAACATAAAAGAAACTACATCAAGTTGCATTAAAGCCCAAGAAGCTCTGACAAGACATATTCTTGGTGTTAAAATCTCATTCAAGAATGTGCATCGAACAAATGAGGTAGCTGAGAGAGGACTCCGAGCTATGGACATCCGATGTTCCCGGGCTAAGTCTGATGATGCTCTTGAGAGACTTTTTTTAACAGAAATGTTTATGCAAATGTCGAATAAAAAATAACTTCACTTTATAAACTTTGTCGTATTTCTTTTGCTTATGTATAAAATAAAAAAAGACTAAAAAAAAGAAATAATTTTGTCTTATTTCCATAAAGTAACTTTTTTTTTGACCTAGTAAAATTTTCAAATTTTTAACTATTTTTTATTTAGTTGCTCTTAGAATACAATTATTCATGTTTTAGAAAAGGTTTGCATGACAAACTAAAAAATAGAATCACCCTATGCAGTATATCTGAAAGCTAAATCTGAACTGCAGGCCATTACCATTACCATCAAGTCTTAATCTGTGTTAATCACGTAACATAAAACGTAATAATTTTGGAACTGTACCTTGAATTAAGTTCGTGTCATAGTCGCTCAAGTTAACATGTCCACCTCCACCAACAACAGTACCGCCACGAGATCGGAAATCCTTAGAGTACTGATGAAGACTGTTTACAACAGTAGCTTGCTGTTGTTCAGAGAAGAAGATGGATTTGTAGCGTGGATCAAGAAATGTACACGCTGCATCAGGCAAAGCTGATATGAATTGCAGAAATCGTCGGTCTAGTTTTGACTTTAATTTTCGAGCAAGAAGTACACCATAACCCTTATGTGAAGGATCATTGATGAATCGCTGCATTTACTGATTTAAGCCATGCAAAGCTGGAATTTTCATAGACGACGTTAGGTAGTTCTTGCCACATAATTCTCTACTTGTTTGTTCAAGTGGAGCAAGAATTGTGTGAAAGCCTTCAGCAAGCTTCCATTCTGTATTAGTCAAATTATCAATTTTTTCACTTATTACTAGCTCTGCAGATGTAGCATCCTTTTCTTCGCATAATCTCTTCAGCAAAAAATAATTGGAGTTCCACCTAATAGCAACATTGATTATCAGTTCTCGTTCTGGCTTTCCTAATCGCTTCTGCTCTCTGTGCAAATTCTGTGTAGCCTGGCAGGCATGGTGATAATGTGACACAATACGACGGCGTTTGGAAAGGACAGTCTGCATTCCATCAATTTCACTCACGGCATCATTGATGGTAAAGTGTGATCAAAACAAAAAGATCATAAAATGATTGTGAGAGATTCATGGCGCTCTTCATATTACTGCCACTATCACGCAATGCATAAATTGGAACAGTCTGAGGAAGTTCCCAATTATCAATAGCCTTGTCTAAAGATTCAAGAATGCTTTCACCGGTATGTTCTCCTGGAAACGGCTTGTTTTCTAATACAAATGTCTTAAATTCAGGACTTACATATGACAGACAGAAAGAAATAATTGGATCTTGCGCCCTCGAAGTCCACAGGTCAGTCGTGAATGAATATGAAGGAATATCTTCAAAATCTCGATATATTTTATTTGCGGTTTTCTGTTTTACACTACAATATAACTCAGGTACAACTGATCTTGAAAACGTAGTTCTGCTTGGCATTAGATATTGTGGTTCCATTAATTTCATCAGTTCTTTGAATCTTCTGCCTTCTACAAAGTCGTATGGCAACATGTCTAGAGCAAGCATGAGACTAACCGAATTCGTTATAGCGATGGCATTTGAATGACTAGACGACCAATGTGCTTTTTTATTAAAAAGATCATCAATTTTACTTTGCTTCTTTTTTTCATTTTTTAGTTCTTGTTCTGCAAATTTTCTTTTACGATTCTCTTCATTTCTCGCTACACACTCTTTATGCGCTTTCGGATGAGCAGCACGTAAGTGAGCATAAAGACCTGTTGTTGCTCCAGTTGGACACTGAACAAATAACTTGCGTGTTCCTATTTTGCAAATGCCTATAATTCTATTAGCATTCCTTTTTTGCCTACTAAAAAATTCCCGGACAATACTTCGACAATTACCATCGTTACTATCCACCATAGTGGTACTGTATAACTTGTTTCTTTCATTTTTAAACGATAAAATTCGATTAACCTTGGGTTCGCTTTGAAACAAA
Organism: Hydra viridissima; assembly: GCF_058129835.1. NCBI lineage: Eukaryota > Metazoa > Cnidaria > Hydrozoa > Anthoathecata > Hydridae > Hydra > Hydra viridissima. The sequence continues at coordinate 4,579,815 of NW_028324308.1, read as the reverse complement.
GATACTAAACTTCAAAAATTCAAATGGTTCAAAACGAATCTAAAAGTCAGTTTTGAATTCGCAATCGAAGTTTCGAATTTCGCACATCACTACTTTGGATAGATGGGTCCAAATTTTAAATATTTGGTTCAAAGCGCCGAATAATCATAGGTTTCCTGGGGTAAAGTTTTCCTGGGGTAAAGGTTTCCTGGGGTGAAGTTTTCTAAAAATTTTTAGGCCCAACAGTAAAACATGGGGTCAGTGATGGTTTGGAGTTGTTTTGATAACAATAATATGGGGCTGTTGAATAAAATTGAGGCAGTAATGACCAAAGAGATATAAAGACATTCTCAAAACGAGATTATTTTCTTAAAAAATTGTTTTTATACAAGATAACGATCTAAAGCATAAAAGTAAACTGTGTACAGACTATTAAAAAGAATCATAAGATCGCGAAGTCCTGACTCCAATAAATTGACCTCTCCAATCTCCAGAACTCAACCAGATTGAGTTGTTATGGGATGAACTGAATAGGAAGGAAAGAGGATAGTTTAACCTCTAAAAAGATGTCCTGGAATCTCTTGAAAAACTGATCGCCGAAATCTGCGCTGAAGTTATCAAAAACTGTGGAAAATATTTTGGCGAAGCTAAAAATTTTTTATAATAACGGTTATAAATTTTAGAGATTGCGTGCAATAAACTATCTGCTTAGTGACATTTTATATATTATTTTATGGCTTTAGTGCATATAAATTGATAAAAAAAATAATATGAATATTAAGCTGTTACCTGTAACAAATTTTAAACATAAAGCTGAGACTAAATTTTGAAATAAGTCGCTCTACGGTTCTGAACCAGAAATATTGTATAGCCGTAATAAGTAAAGTTCATTAGTAGTCTGTTTTGCCGTTTTCTCTGCTATGGAAAGCGGGCATACATAAATAACATGGCTGGATCATTTTGCTCACGTTGTTCAAACATAGCAAGAAATGCATTTTCTTCAAATGTTTGTGGTATTAAGAGAACAGTTATCAGAAAAAGATTTTACGTTAGTGATTTTGATGTTACACGTGATGTCTTGAAATCAAAAGCTTCAGATCATAGAGGACAAATAAATCATCATTTTGAAAGAAATGATGTTCAAGATATTCTAAAAAGGTTAACTGGCTTTGATCTTAATATCATATTTAAACCTCGAAAAATCCCTCTTGAACTACCAAAATATCAGGTTATGACGGAGCAAGAGATTAAAATGGTTTGTAGTTCATGCTTTTTGTTGGAAATACTGCTCATGTTACATAGGTTTGCTTTTCCTATGTTTTATAAGTGTTACTAACTAAATATAGAGAATGTATATGTATGATACCTAATACTGATATCAAATTTATGTATATATTTATTTAATACTCATAAAAGAGTATGAATATGTATATATGGCCTGCCAAAAATGGGGTAAAATCAATTTTTTTCTAAAAATAGCATTTAAAGAATAAGGAAATAGGCTTCAGAGTAAGTGATATCTTTTTTTAGGAATTTAAAAAGAAAGATGAAATAGTTTTTTGTTTTTTTTGTTAACCTCAAAATAGTTTTTTTATTGAGAGAAAAAAAACTTTAGAGACTAGAATCTGCTGATCTTTCTTCAAATAGTTAATAACTGGCGATTTCACATCCTGAAATCAACTGATACAAAAAAACTGCCATTAATCTGGCTTCATGATAAATCTTTAATTTTTTTTTTTTTTTTCATCTCTTCATACTGAATATTTTGATAGAAAGGTAGTTATCTTACAAGATACTTGTTATTATTTTGAAACAGGTTTTAATCTACTGCTGATTAGATGTTGATAATTTCTTAGAAGTAGTCCATTAGAAGGGAGTTGGTTCTAGTTCAAAAGTATTACTATTAAACATAGGTACTGCAGCATTCTGTTCATTGATTGAAAATTTAGTATTAACCAGTTCTGGTTATTCGTTTGTCAAAATGATGGGTTTGGAATGAAGAAAATAATGTTGAAAAAAAAGGCTAATTTCTCAAATTTCAGATTTCTATTTCCAGCACTAATCTCAATCAAGAAAAAAAGAAAATTTAATGAACCTCTGATATCATAACAGGCTGTAAAAGTTAAGATACAGCATGTATTTTGTTTTTTTGTTAAAGTGTTGTCATCCTGTTGGAGTGTATGTGTTTGTGTGTATGTATATATATATATATATATATATATATATATATATATATATATATATATATATATATATATATATATATATATATATATATACATACATACATACATACATACATACATACATACATACATACATACATATACATATACATTGTTACAGCTTATTCCTCACAGAATGTGCTGTATTTAAGCTCAATCTTTTTGGAATATGTATTGATTCCTTCTAGTGTGGTGTTGTTAATTTTTTTGGATTTTCTTTCACCTATTGTATGTGCTGCACATACTGAGGTCCTTTAATAAAAGCTTCACACATGTCTAATGACTGTGTCAATTGCTACTTGTTAAAAGTGAATTTTTTTTTTTTTCTAACAAGTTTTTTTATACTTGAGAGAAAGTTTCATTGATGAAAGTTTCATTTCAAAGTTTGGGATTTTCTGAAAATTTTTTAATAATTTGTCAAATGCAGCACTCAGGCACTAGTTGTTTCAATTCACATGTCAGTGATATTTTCATTAATGTGAAGTAAAATAAGAAGTAAAAATAATTGATTTCGTTAATGTGAATAAAAACTAATATTAGGAATTATCTGAAGAATGAAAATTGAAATAGAATTGAATGTAAGCATCAAAAAATGAAAATAGGAATAGAATTAAGAATTATTACCGAACGAAAATTATTGAATATTAAAAAAATTTTAATATGATAGTTTGTTTTTTTTTTTTGACAATTAATTTACAAATTTTACATATTTGCTTTAAAATTGGCGCACATGTTAGACCATAACGATTATATTTGGAATGATTACAGAATGTATCATTGGACCACAAAACTGGTCACGTGCTTGCCATTATGTTAACTATAAACTTTTTCAAAAAAATTTGTGTCGTTAAGACTACTAATTGCTGTAAAGTTTGATAGAATTAAAATATAAACTGAATTAGTAACTGAAATAAGAAGTAAAATTATTGAAATCATAAGAACTGAACTGAAATTTATTTCATCAGAACTGCTTCAAAACAAGTAAAATTAAAATTAGAAATTAAATCAATGCTACAAGAACTAAGTAAAAATGGAAATTGAAATTATATTTAGAACTTAAATATCACTGTCACATGCTGTTGTGAAAACGCAGTAAAACCTAAAATGGTGTGAATTTCATCAAGACAGTGTCAACAGCTTATTTGCCATGTTCAAGTATCCTAAATATGATCAAATGTGTTTGTTTTTTTTTTAAAAAAATTTGATTTCACCCCCTGTTGATCAGGCTACTCACATACACATGCACTCTCTTTGTTAAAATAATATTTTTAGTATTATTAATTTTATATCATAAATAGAAATTTTGAAAGAAAGGGTATATATATTTATGTGCATTCTAATAGAGGAGTTCTTAACGCAATTTTTGTATTAATTTTATGAGCATTTTATGTCTAGCAATCTAAATGTGTACTAAACACTGAAATCTTATGTGTCCTATCCTCCCTACTACTCAAAATTAAGTCAAGACAATATTCTTTGATAAAAAGTTACCTTCTTATCATATTTAGTCACATAATGGTGTGCATATGATATGTATGATTTCATTTATTTTAGGAAGAACAAAAAGCTATAGCAGAAGGGGAAAAGCGTTTAAAAATGCCTGATGTCATGAATAAGAGAAAACCTATCAATATTCAACTTAGTGTTAATCCTGAACTGATTGATATGGATGAAGATGGTGCAGATTATATATTCACTGATATTAGTACTTCTAAAGACAAAAATGTATATAATTTGTGTGAACTCTTTTTTTACAGGACTTAAAATATGTATTATTAGATGTTATTTGCGTATATGTACTAATATGCTACAATCTAATAAATGTGATTTTTTCTTTAAGATATCAGTCAGTTGGTAGCTTAGAACTTATGTAAATAATCATTTATTCAGAGTTTTAAATATGCATAAAATTTATTTTGTTTATAAAATTATTAGAATCGTGCAGTGCTTGTTCGTAAAAATGCAACTGGCATTTTACGAGAGGGAAGCTGGGATGAGCGTGATAGAATGGAGTTTATGTATTGGCCAAAAGAAGGGCAACATCATGAAATTTTACCAATGCTTCAAGATCAATACTTACCAGTAAGTTATGGTTTTTTTTTACCAATCAAACTTAAGCTCATACTCTAGCTGATAAACTTATATCATGCATTTTTATAAGAAATTTAAATGTTGATTTTATAAGAAGGAAAAATTTATCTATTTACGTCTATAAAATATTGTCTATTTTTATATTCTCTATAAAACTAAAAGCAAAGTTTAAAAGTACATAATATACTTTATAGATTTAAATTAAATAAACCAAAACTCAAAGTAACACTCAACACTCAAAGTGTTTTTCTCTACATAAATATTTTTTTTTTGGTTTTGATTTTCTAGACTGTTTTTGAACAAAACAGACATTTGGATGTTTTGGATATTATCAATATTCAATGTTCTCCTGATGCTCCAGACTACATAAGAGTAGGTTTTGTTAAATGTTGTACAACTAAAATATTTTAGTGAGCTGTTAAAAACATCAAATTTTTCTCAGTTATTTTGTTTGATAATATAAATTTTCAACAAATAAAATCTCAGTTGTTGGTGCTGAAACTTGATATATAGATTCTTGCTGTTTTTTTTTTTTAATTTTGTTTGTTTGTTTTAATTTTCTTTTATAGAAAAGCATCAAACATTTTCTTTTTTCTCCCTTTGAGTGTTAAAAATATTTGGTGAAAGAACATAGTAGTCTGCAAATATTTTGTAAATTTTATTATAATTTAAGTTTATCAAGCAGAAGAAACATTTGCTTTAGGTTGTTTTTTATGTTTTCTATCTTTGGACAGTTAATCTTATGATAATAGTGGCAAAAAGAAAATCTTAGCAGTTACTTTTTCAACATTTGCTCCAATATCATTTAATAATTTGTTGCTACTATTATTACTATTGTTATTACTATTATTATTATTATTATTATTATTGTTATTATTATTATTATTATTATTATTATTATTATTATTATTATTATTATTATTATTATTATTATTATTATTATTATTATTATTATTATTATTATTATTATTATTGTTGTTGTTATATTTTCATTGTTATTATTATTATTATTATTATTATTATTATTATTATTATTATTATATTTTTATTGTTATTTTTATTATTTTTATTGTTATTTTTATAGTAATAATTTACTATTATTGTTATTATTGCTGTTGTTGCTATTCTTTTTATTACTAATCTTTTTATTGTTGTTGTTATTGTTATTATTGTTATTGTTATTGTTACTTTTATCTATAGATTTTTGTCAGGTTTTTCATTTATTTGTATTGTGTGTGTGTGTGGATTTATATTTATCTTATTAAATATTTTGTTTCATTTTTATTTTAAAATATTTTAATTTTCTTCTGTTTCCCAGCCTCCTCTCCTTTGTCATTGTTGCTCTTTTTTATTTTCATTTTTTAAATACATAGAATTTACAGAGCATGTTATACTAAGTTGTTTTTTAGTTTGTTGTTTTAATTTTTTTGTTTGTTTGTTTGTTTTAGGTACATGAAAGAGTGTATAATGACATTGATAAACGTCAGCTATATGAGCTGTTACATTCAACATGTCATTATGGTGGAATGGTTTTCTTTTTTGTGAAAAACAACAAATTTCATTCATTCTTAAATTTCCTCTTGGAAAAGAAAAGGTACTTTTTTTCTAACTTGCACATGATTAATGATAAACCATGATCATTTACAATTGCTGCATAATCACTTTATTTTTTTAAATCTTTTTCTCTTTTTTGTAGAATTCATGATGCTGTTGATTTAATTAAACTTTATTCAATTGTGCACAGTGTTGCAATAAAATCTGATGGGATAGCGCTACTAAAGGTTTAATTTTATTAAATCACTTTGTTTGTTGCTTTGCTTTCTTGTATTTAGTAACCCTCTCCTTTTTTCTAGGAGTATTTAAGTGAGCACAAGTTAATGGATTCTTTTGATTTGTTATTCAAAGCAACAGAAGGGAAAGAAGCCATTTCTGCTTGAAGAATCTTCAAATTTCTTGTTTAATTTCAGGAAAAATCCGTGTGTGTTTTCTAACTTTTATAATGCTCCAAAAGTTATAAATAGTCCTAAACTTAAAGGATTGTTAACGCAAAACCAATAAATTACTTTTTTAATTTTTAAAAAAGTTTTTTTCTTTGGATCTTGTTAAAAATCACTTTTAGTTTTTTTAAACAAATTAGGAAACAAACAAAAGTTTTAATATTATGTTTTTCCTTTTAAAGAAAAATTTTTTTTTATTTATCTCAGATAGCAGAGAGTTTTGTTACCATTTTCTGTCGTCTTAGCACTGTCTATGCTAATTTCTGATAGGGCTGAACTGATTTTCTGATAGTCTGCTGAACTGACTTAAACAATGTCTAATGGCATTTTATCTATAGGGTAAAATCTACCTATAATTTATAAATTTTTGAAATAATCATGTTTAAATGTTATGTTTTTCAAACAAGCTATTAAAAATTTTCTTTGGCCTTGTTTTATAATTTCTAAAACTGATACAAAACTGCCTGCTGCTTAAAAGGTTTTTAGAATGATGTTTTGTTTTTCTAAGCATGAAAGTTTTGTTTAGCAAAAAACTTATGGAAAATTCAATAGAATACTTTGGCTTCACATTAAATCATGTAATTGAAAAGATACGTACATTGACTTATCAGATAGTTAATTCAAGCATTGATGCTTTTACGAAGGACTTTAAACAATCTATTTCTGATGAAACAAAAGAATGTTCAAAGGTCAAGATGAGTCGTATTATTGATATTCATATTAATCAACTTGAAACCTACTTGGTGAAATCTAAATTGTTTGAAATCAAAGATGATATAATTCTACCCGATGAAGAAAATTCTGCTTTTTATGATGAGCAGGATAGTGAGTTTGATGAGCGGATTAAAATTGTTCAACAGAAAAAATACCTGTGCAATCTTATCCGCCAAAAGATTTCGCAAGTAGATGAAGCAATAAAATGCCTTGATGGGATCAAGCATTTGCTGAGCAAATGAAAGAGAAAAAAAAAGATAAATGTCAGATTTTCTTTTTCTTTTTTTAATCATTTTTCTCTGTTTATTGTAACCTATAAGCTGTTGAGTTTATGATGAAATCTAGATAAATAGTTTATAGAATTTAATAATAGTATTTAATATGTGATTGTGATTTGAATTGGATGTTAGTTAGCATACACAAAAAGTCCTATTTGAATTTATTATTGTATTGTAATAATTGAATATTCTGAATAATTTTAAAATAGTTTATTTTACGGATTATTGTACAAGAGAACTTTTTATTGAACATATATGTTTTTTGAAATTGTCAACATTTTTTGGCTTTAAAATCATTTTCTATATTAAACAGTTTAATATAATTAAATTAATAAATTATCTTCTCTTACATTACCAGAAGCTTGAAAGTTTTGTTAAGTTCAAACTAAAGTTGAAAAATTATTAACATATACAGGAGTAGTTTTTTTTGCTTAGTCTATTTCTTTACACTGATTTGCTTTTAGTGTAATTTATAAAGTTCAACAAGAAACATTTTTGTTATAAAAAGTGTCCTTAAGGAAAATCAGCCCAAATTTTTTGCATTAAATGATATAATACTACAATAATACAATATTATATTTGAGTATATTGTTAAATAAATGTAAATCTTGTTTTTTAGATGAATAACATACATAAAAAACACCTCAAAAAGTTAGAAAAACTTCAAAAGTTCCGGAAACAAAAGAAAAAAAAAGAAAACAAGGAAGTTGAAAACCAAAATATTAGTGAGGGAGTTGAAAACCATGGTAACCATTTCTTGTGGAATGTTCTTTTTAGTTTATCAATTAAAACAAGATAGAATTAGAAGTCATGCAGGATTAGAAATATTTTTTTTAGAAACTGTTGATAATGCTGGCTGGAAGTAAGTTATTACCAGCCATGTTGACTTTTGTATTAGTTGGTCTTATTTGTTCGTTTTATTTCAAAAAATAGTTAAAGCTTCTCATAGCTTTGTCTATCATCTTGCTACCATAACAGTAATAAAGATTTATTAACAAAAAGAGGGTCTCATGAAGTTCTTAAAAGAAGAGAAGTATTAAATATTTTACAAATTAATTAGTTTAAATTAATCATATATTTTTCAGCAAAATTAACAAATTCAAACCCTCTGTAATATATATATATATATATATATATATATATATATATATATATATATATATATATATATATATATATATATATATATATATATATATATATACACAGTGGTGGAAAAAATAATAAATACACTATCTACACATTTAGAAAAATGCTTTTTATTCACAGCAATTGATGTTAACTGATTAATTTTTATGTTTTTATAAACTTTATTGTTAAAAATTATATTTTTAAAAAAATTATGAATTGTTTTTGAATTTTTCTCATGTTACCAACAATTTTGTTTAAAGTAGGCAGAAATTTACTGGAAAAAATGATAAATACAGAAATGGTTAATTTGATCGTAAATTTGAAAAAATCAAGAAAATTCAATGTTTATAAAACAAATTTTTAACAAAAGTAATTAAAAGCAATTAGGAACAAAAACAAACTTTTCTTTTTTTCTGAAAAAGGTTTATCAAAATTGTCTAATATTTTGTTGCATGTCCTTCTTTTTTTTTAACTTTGGTTAGTCTTTTGGGCATGCTGTTGACCAATTTAAGGCATGTTGATAGTGGAATAGCATATGATGATGTTTTCACAGCTTCCCACAGATCCCTTTTGTTCCGAGGCTTTTGTTTTGCAACCTTATCCTTTACAATTTTTCAGAAATTTTTTATTGGATTTAAATCTTGTGATTGTACTGGTCAATCCAATTGTCTTATACCATTATTTTGGAACCATCTCTTTGTGTATGTTTTGGATCGTTATCTTGTTGAAATATCCAGAGCAGCGGCAGGTTATCCTCAGCATAAGGAAGCATTATTTCTTCAAGGATAGTAGTATAAACATCAGCTGTCATAGTGTCTGTTATTAAATAGATAGGACCAATACCAGATGACAATAAACATCCCTATACCATAATGCTTCCACCACCAAATTTAAGTGTTTTTTTAGTGTAATGTGGGTCAAACTCTTTATTTTGTGTTCTGCAGACAAGCTGGTTACCATCTGATCCAAAGATATTAAATTTATATTCATCTGGCTAAAAAAGCTATGCCCCAATTCTTATTTGTCCATGCAGATTATTTATGACATAACACTTTTCTAGCATTTATATGTCGTTTTTTCAATAAAGGCACACTTCTAGGTGATCTTGAAAAACAAATTAGCTTCAACTAATTGTCCTCTAATTGTTTGTGCTGTTACATTTAACTCTAAGTTTTTTTAAATGGTGTTGCTGGAGATAAATGGAGCTTTTTTTATCTTCACGAAAAATTAATTTATCTTCTCCCTAATTTGTTATTGTTACAATAATATAATCTATCATTATTCAGTAGTGTAGGAAGGTCATATCAGTTTGAAGGGAAGTGACTAAAACAGCCAGGTTTGGCAATTTGAAGGGGAAGGGAAAGGGAAGTGACCCTCTTCTTAAATAAATATGGGGGAAGAGGCTATTACCCCCTCTAAATCCTCTTCCTACGAGGTGTTAATAATAACCAGAGTCAAACACATACTTGAAAAGTAATAACAGTTGAAAATTAAAGATAACAAAAAGATTAATCATTACTGTATTTATTATTTTTTCCAGTAAATTTCCACCTACTTTAAACAAAATTGTTAGTAACATGAGAAAAATTGAAAAACAATTCATAATTTTTCTAAAAATATAGTTTTTAACAATAAAGTTTATAAAAACATAAAAATTAATCAGTTAACATCAATTGCTGTTAATAAAAAGCATTTTTCTAAATGTGTAGATAGTGTATTTATTATTTTTTCCACCACTGTATATATATATATATATATATATATATATATACATGTGTGTGTGTGTGTGTGTGTGTGTTTGGATGTATTTACATATATATGTATATAAAACAAAAGAATTTCAATTGTGTATGGTATGGTATTGGAATATTTTGATTGCTGCAACACATGAAACTTTAAGTACCATACACAGTTGAAATTTCTTTGTTATATATATATATATATATATATATATATATATATATATATATATATATATATATATATATATATATATATATATATATACATACATACATATACATATACATTAAGCATTTAAAGCAAAATCTAGATCTCTTATTTCTTGAGGTTGCATCTTAAAAAGGAAAAGGTCTATATTAATTCTTAATGTTTCACATTATGTAGCAGGTTTATAGGACAGGTGTCCTGAAAGTAAGCTACGTAAGTCTTCTGCAGGTTAAAAGTTCAGTTCCTGCAGCCTCACTTATTCTTTGTGATGCAGAATGATTGCAAAACTTTTTTTTAACATTATTCTTCTGCAAGGTTTTAGTATACTTAATAAGAATTATGCAAAAAGTTTTAAAATTTTGACATTACTTGAACTTACTGTTTAATTATTTCACTGTATCTTCTTTTATTTGTAGATGATGTACAAGTTGTAAATGACAAAAAAAGAAAGCTGACCAATGAAGATAACAGTTGTATAAATGTTTTTCATCATTTTTGTTTTCTAAACTTGTTTTTAAATAATGAAAATATGTTCATTTACTGGTCATTATATTGTTTATGTCCTATTCTAATCATTATATTTATTTGCCATTCTGGTCATTGCAATATTTATGTCTTTCTGATAGTTTGTAATGCTTATATGAGATGTGTATATAAGAACTCTTGTTTTTATATCCAGTATCTATATAAAATCAGATATGTTCACACTTTCCTTAATAGTTTTTTTTAGTAAATCTTAAGCAATGGTTATGGTGATTTCTTCAGCTGCTGGTTTAAAATTTTAACATTATTAAAATTTTAAAATTTAGCTGTTAAAAAGATAAAGACTGATGATAAAGTTAATAAAAAAGAGGTTCTCATCGAAGAAAACAAGATTGATGATGAAGTTATTAAAAAAGAGGTTCTCATTGAAGAAAACAAGATTGATGGTGAAGTTAGTATTAATGATGATACTCAAGTAGAAAGTCTTCCCAATCAAGGTATCTTTGTTTTCACTTTTTTTGTGTGTGTAAATGTTGTCTCTTATAATTCATTGTTTTTCTATATTAACTATCTAAATTTTTTTAAAGAATCAAGCCTTCCACCCAGTAGAGAGTTTAAATCACTAGAGGGTTTAGTGTGTGAGAAGACTCTTAAAGGAATTTATGATATGAATTTCACACATATGACTGAGATACAATACAAAACTGTGATGCCACTTCTTCATGGCAGGTTAGATTTAAATGAATCGTTTGTGACTAGATTATTTTTTTTTTCTTCATTTAATTGTGGATATTTATTGATAATTTAAATAGTTAAAATAGTGTCAAATGATTAACAGTTTTATATACTGAATGATTTATGAACTTATTAGAGATGTTTTGGGTGCTGCAAAAACTGGTAGTGGTAAAACACTTGCCTTTTTGATTCCAGCAATTGAGCTACTTTATAAGCTAAACTTTATGCCAAGAAATGGTAAGAATAAAAAAAAATTGCCTAAATAAAATGTTTATCTTATCTTTTTTGTATATAAAGTTTAAATATTTTTGTAAAGGAACTGGTGCCATTGTTATCTCTCCAACAAGAGAGTTATCTTTGCAGACATTTGGGGTACTTAGAGATTTGCTGCAACACCATCAGCAAACATTTGGTATAGTGATGGGTGGTGCAAATCGAAAGCAAGAAGCAGAAAGGTTGCAAAGAGGAGTTAATATACTTATAGCTACTCCTGGTCGTTTATTAGACCATTTGCAGGTTTGATTTTCTAAATTAACTAACTTAGACATTTCAAATATCATACATTTCTTAAAAAAAAATAATTTGAAAAACAAAAAAACAAAGACACATACAGAAGTCTATAAAAAATTGGCAAGGCATACTTCTTGAAAAAGCTGTTTTATGTAAAAACGTTAAAAATTGTTGTTGATCTACAATATTCCTAAATGACAAATTTAAAATGCATTATGGTTTAAGTATATGACATTAATCTCTAAGATTTTTAAGTATTGTAAATGTTTTAAACCTGTTTTGTAGTTTACTTTATTACAAATTTCAAAACAACAAAATCTTATACCATACAATAATCACTTTTTTTCTCTGTAAATTTAAACCCTTTTTGTTTTAGAATACTCCTGGTTTTATATTCAAGAATTTACAATGTCTTATCATAGATGAAGCCGATAGAATTCTGGAGATTGGATTTGAAGAAGAGATGAAACAAATTATAAAGATATTACCAAGTTCGTTTTGAGTTATAAAATGTGAAGATTTTTTTTTGTGAATTTCTAAAATTATTTGTCAAGTGAATTGAAAATTGGTTTCTTAAAAATAAGTGGTGTATTATGTTTTTTTAAGTGGAGTATTATGTTTTTTTCTGTTACAGAAAAACGACAAACACTTCTATTTTCTGCTACTCAGACACGTAAGGTGGAAGATCTTGCTCGAGTTTCGTTAAAAAAAGCTCCACTGTATGTTGGCGTTGATGATGATAAAGAGGTTTCTACTGTAGAAGGGTTGGAGCAGGTTTAAAAAATTTAGTTTTTGAAGGAAATTTATACTGTTAAAAACACTATAATTATGTCTTAAAAAATTATTTTTAAAGTTCTTGAAAATGAAGGTTGTTGAGATTATTACAAAACTGATACAAATTATGTTATGAAAAGTATATTCTATTGTAAATTAAATATTTTTAAAAAATATATTTGTATTATTTAGGGATATATAGTGGTTCCGTCAGAAAAGCGCTTTCTATTGCTCTTCACATTTCTAAAGAAGAATGTTAAAAAAAAAGTGATGGTATTTTTTTCATCTTGTAACTCAGTGAAGTATCATTCTGAACTGCTAAACTATATTGACATCCCTGTTATGGATATACATGTAGGTTATGTCATCGACTTTTTGTGTGAATGGAGTCTCTTTTTTAAAATACAATATTGTCTCTTAGAGAAGTTGTTTTGTGAAATTATTGCTTTATTCAATCTTATTTGGTCTTTTTTTGAATTTTAGGGAAAACAAAAGCAACAGAAAAGAACAAGCACTTTTTTTGAGTTTTGTACTGCAGAAAGTGGCATTTTATTATGTACAGATGTTGCTGCACGTGGTCTTGATATCCCAGAAGTTGATTGGATTGTTCAATATGATCCACCAGATGATCCAAAGGTATTCAAAATCAGTTACTTAAACTACACAGGCTAAGAAAAAAAAAATCCAACTGACGTTTAAATTTTAACAATGTTTCTGATGTTATGAATTCAAAAATTGTATTCATTTTTGTACATCATGTCAAGACTTTTCTCTAAATGATTTAGATTATGATTTTACAGAAGTCTCAATTTCCATAGTAATAATACTGATGTTTATGACTTTCTACAATGAAAAACATTGATTTAGTCTCTTTTCAAAGCTTAACAAAAACACTAACCCTCATGTTTTTATCCCTGTATTATTGGTAATGTTTCTCAATTGTTTTGATGTCCTGGCGAAATCCCTCAATCATCACTTATCACTTAGGCTTTCAGGGAAATGTAACTATCATGTCTGATATTTCCAAGAAATTTAACAGTAACTTCTGTAATACATTTCATGCTATTGCTTCAGTTTCGTTCATAGAAAATATTATGTATTGAACTTTCTTATTTGAGAATTTAGCAACTACTCGTGTCAACTAATTGTTCATTTATGTTCTTTTCACCAACATTACATTGATCTTTAATCAGCCACTACTTTTATCTCAGTGTTTTTATTTCTTTCTACTAATCCAAAAACAAAGAAAGCTTGAATAATTTGTTTTTTATACAAAATATCTATTTTCTTTCATATTTGCATAAAACCTTACCTATGTAAAAAAACTAAGAATTGGTTTTATCTTGTTTCTTGCAAATAAAAGTTCAACAATCCCAGAAGGAAGTTTGATGAAACAGTTTTTCTATAGAATGAAATAAACATAAGTTGTTTGACAAAACCTAATTGTTTTTTTAAAGAAACGGAAGTGAAACAAGATAAGTTAAAAACAATTTATACACTATAATACATATAAACACTATAAATTTTATTTAGGAATACATTCATCGAGTTGGCCGAACAGCTCGTGGTTCTCAAGGGCGGGGCCACGCTTTGTTATTTTTACTTCCAGAGGAACTTGGCTTCTTGCGCTACCTTAAACATGCCAAGGTATACTTTTAATTTAATTGTAAAAAAAAAGTTGAGAGCATAGCTCGTCTAAGCGGTACGCCGCTCCATAAAATCTAAGGTGACATTAAGTTTCTTTATTTTTAGGTTCCTTTGAACGAATACGATTTTTCAAAAGCAAAAATTTCAAATATTCAATCGCAGGTAAAATAATTTAGCGACGCTTTTGATCATTTATCGTTAAAGTTTTTTTTAATTTAGTTTACAAAATTTCAATTTTCTGTTATTGTTATTTTTGTTTTCTCATTAGTTAGAAAAACTTATTTCAAAGAATTACTTTTTAAATAAATCTGCGAAAGACGGATATCGATCCTATTTACAAGCATATGCCTCTCATCAGCACCGTAATATATTTAACGTGAACACCATAGATTTGCAAAAAGTAGCACTATCGTTTGGCTTCACTGTCCCACCGAATGTAAACTTAAGTAAGTTTTTATTTTACTTAATTCTGATTGGAAGATTGATTTTTGCGTTTGAACTCGGAATCACATTTGCTGCTTAGTACTGCAGCAATTTCTTCGCAGCTCGTTTGAAAATTGAATCTGGTAAAATATTTTATTGTAAAAATCATTCACTTAGCTTCTATTTTTTGTCGTGTTTATAGATGTCCATGCAAGTAAGAGTGATAAACTACAAAAACGAAATGGTGCTACTGTATACGGAACTGGCAGTCACGGATTCAAACCATCGAAAAATGTTAAACGTTTTAAACCCTTAAAGAAATCCAGTGATCGGAGGTGATAGACTTATTGACCCGAATGAATGATAAAACTGTTAACAGTAGCAAGTTCACCTACGAAAAAAAATAGCTTTTTAAAAAAGGTGCTAAAGCCTTAAAAGAAGTTTTAGGGTCGAGAAAAAAAAAAAAACAGAAATTTTAGTAGCGGTTTCTTTAAGTATATATGTAAGGAGGTCTTCGTTAAAATGTCCACTCCGTTTGGAAAGCAATTTTTGGAGACTGTTCAAATTAGGTAAGCAGGCTGGCTTCGTTATGTGAGATTTTTTTCTTGGATTCACATATTATTTTCCTTCCCACTCAATTGGGGTGAAAAAATCACGAAATCAGCGGGATATTTATTTCTATTGAAATGCCGGTTTTTCTTTGTAATTTCCGGCCTGTGTTTTTTTACAGAATGAACGTAATCGCTGTCGTGATATTACTTTTATAGAATTTTTACCTGTACCGATGAGAAAAATAATGGACAATTAGTAGGCTATTAGCAAATAGAAAAATTTCTATGCTGAAATTGATAACCTATTTTATCTGCGTTAAAGCCCAGGCCAAGCCCACCTAAGTGTTTCTTATACATTTATTTTTTATGAAATTTTTTTACTTTGTGAAATCTTGATCTATTTCAACTAAAAATATACAAACATACAATCGGCAACTTTCGCCATTTAAAAAGAAAAGAGAAAATATCTACACTCCAATAAAACTAAGTTATTGAAAGCAAATGCTTAAAAAGCATGACCAATAGAACTTGCTTACGTTTTATATTTTCAAAAAAAAATCGGAAAAAAGCATTAAAAAGTAAATCTACTTGAATCAACACCCAAGTACAGCGTGATAGAAGTTTATTCTGTTTTACTGAATGAATTGAATTTTAAATATAGCTAGAACTTTAATGTGTCTGGTTTAAGATCCAATAAAGCAATTAGTAAAAATTGCATGTTATGTGCTATCATCCAGACCGTCATTTATGTGTTTTTAATGTGCATTTATGCAAGAAGATAGTTTAGTCGACATTTTGACCAGGTTTCCTTTAGGTTAAAAGATTTGTTTTTTGCTGCAGTATTCTCTTTTCATGGAAAAAATTCTTTAGACTACATGCCACGCTCTATCTCACAAAGTGTTTAAAAATCTCTACAAAAAAAATTATGAATAAAAATCGAACATTTATCACCCATAAATAAATTTTAATGAGTAGCGGCATTTTAACGGAAATTATTTTTTAAATGTTTAAATGAGTAGCGACATTTTAACGGAAATTTTACATTAAATGTTTTTTTGAAGACCTTTTTACATTTAAGTGATTTAAACTTTGATTATGGAAAATCGTAACAGTTTTGAAGAAAAGAAAATACATGGGGCGCTGTATCTTGAAAATATAAAAATCGTGAAGCTATTTCTCTAAAGGAATCCTTGCAAAAAGTTTTCCGAAGGACCTATGTCAGTTAATGCTATTTCCAAAACGATATATCAGAGTGAATGATTAGTTGGTATTTAAAGAAGCAACAAAACTGAGGTTACTGAATTCGAAGAAAAACGGTTGGTTGAATTGGTTTGTATTTCATCTGATCTGGGCGATCCAAAAACAAAAAATGAAATTTCGAAACATACGGAATTTGCGTAAATCTTCAGATACTCCACGGTTAAAAAATGGGCTTACAACTGAACATTTGAAAAGATGAAAGAGTTTTTCGTACCGCTGAATTTTTAGGAGCAGCAAGCAATGGTTTCATTCAAATTTTAGGAGCAGCAGCAATGGTTTCACTCAGCAGAATAAAGAAATTTTTTGACATTTTTCACAACTTCTTTAGGAAAAAAATTGTTTCATGTAGATGGGATGATTTTAAATTGAATCCAGTATGAAGGGAATTCTCTTAGAAGTGCAAAAACGGTTTACAAAAGTTAGCGATATTTCTAAACGATATGGATTTTATGTTTTTAGGGAAGTTTGAAAATTTTGAGAAACTATATCAGATATTTCTTCATTCTTAAACTAAAATCCAGTAAAGTATAAATCTTAATAAGAACTTAATAACGATCATTTTTAAAAATTCCGCAATAAATACATTAGAAATCTAAGGTGCCACGAAAATGGAATATTGCCAACTGGGGTAACTTAGGCCTTTATTTGTGATATTTCTCCCCTGCAAATTATATCTTTTATTATTAAAAATAGTGATTAGTCACGGCAAGAGATAGTAGTGTTTTATTTTCTACACCGCAAATCTTTTTGCATGGTTTATTTTTAAATGAGTTCAAAAATTATAAAGTGCTTCAATTTTTAAATAATGGAAAATTTTTAAAAAACAAATCTTTTAGCCTATTTCTGACTTAAACGAAAATAAAATTTTTTATGAAGCATAAGGGAAAGGAGCGGTAAGTGTAAGAGCAGGATTAAAACAGATTCTTTAAAATTTAAGAGCATCTCATATGAAAAGAATTTATACATTTTAAAAAATAATAGTAATATCATGAAAGATAAATAACAGATCATTATTTTTTCGCCATATAATAGGATCTCTGATCCTTTTATGCCATTTTCTTTTGAATTGTTAGGAATAAAAAAAACGGTTGTATAACATGATAAAAACTGCCAGAATAAATATACATTTAAGACACTATTAAAACTGGGTGCTTTTTATTTTCATCAGAAAAGAACAACAAAAAAAAAAAAGAAAAAAAACTCGCAAACACCAATTTAAAATATAAAACGCGGAGTAAGGTCCAGATGAACAACTATAAAATGTTCTTTGAGAAATCATCACAAACTAATCTAATAGACGTCTAACAATTGATCTTATAGACTATTACTACTTCATTGACCAACAACAGGTGATCGTATTTTTCACAGTCCAAATTTATAAAAAACTTCATGAAATATATTACTACGATGTGTATAGTAATAATCTTGTGGACTGGTTAACTTTCAACGAAGTTGGCGAAACTTAATTGCAGAACCTTACATATTTGATGTTTCAGAGGAACCGACCGGTGAGTATAGGGTAAAGTGTAAAACAGGCGCAGGATCATCTGTTATTTTTATAACACTCCTGATATTCTTTTTAGCGCTGAAGGGTTCACCCTCATCCAAAGAGTTTTCTATACTGCTTTTTTTTTTACTAATTTTATAATTATTACAAGTTAGCGACTCTGTCAATTGGCAATTACTGGTCTGTTGCATTTTGAGCTGGCGTTCTCTTAGTCTATAGTCAACTTGCTCAGACACGGATGAAGGATAACTACTATCGAGCGAGAAGTTTGACGAGCTTACTTTGCGTCTTATTTCACGAAACGATACACGTTTTGCAGGTTGAAGTTCTCTACACAACGCCAGTAAAGTAATTACTCTTGGCTCAACTAAAAAGATAAATGAACGGGTAAACGATAAGATGACAGAGTGTTAATATTATTTGTGAACGATTTGATGGTATGAAAAAAAAAAAAAATAAACTTACTTGTACTGTTTTCTTTGTATATAGCGCGAAGTACTTTTGAGCTGCCAAATCTTTTAAATCGTTTTTCAGTATTTTCGTAAAACCATGACATAGTCTTTCGCTTTATTTCTCTAAAAAAAAAAAGTTAAAAGATGCATCATTTACATTCAACTTATTAAGTTAATAGATCTGGAGAAGGAGGGAGCCTTTACCTTCTCTTACAGCATAAGTAACAGATGTAAAACTCCTCCATCCCGTACTCTCCATTGTAAACAATTGTTTGCCTACATTTAGTGCAGCAGTAGTTTTCACACGATGCACACTCTTCTCCATTTATAAAGAAGCAGAAAGTGAACATATGTTTACCACATAAACAAAAGTCGTCATACGGAAAACGCTTTTTACGACTTATGTTGGCTAGAAGTATCGAACGTCGAAAGTCTTCTAAGTTTTTGTTTAGCTCACTAAGCAAAAATGAAAACAATTAAAACTATAAATGCTGATGCATGATGGTTATGCTAAGAGGACGATGATAATTATTGAAGAAGATTTAGATTGGTAGAAGATAGTGGTTTAGAATGGTAGCAGAATGGTTAAAAAGCAAAAAGATCGGAAACTTTTTGAAAACAATCCGTAAAAATCAAAGATAACAGTAACTTGGCAAGAGTTCAGATTACAGAAATGTTTGTCATGAGTTCAGATTCGTAATTTGTTTGTTTTGTTATTTTTTTTTAGGCCCTCATTTTTTCCGCTCACTGTTTTGTAAGCTTTAAATTGGAGAGCAAGCATTAAACTTTTTTAAAAAAAATTAAAAATTTTCCTCTGAAATGCGGTTAGTTGGATGAAAAAATGAAAATCGTTTTTAAGTCTCCCGCATAATTCATGTTTGAAAATAGTGTGGGTGTTACAGAAAAATAGTTAACAAAGGGTAACGGTATAAAAAAAAATGTTAAAAGACTATAATCGGGACACTTCAGCAATTAATCGTATACAGAATAAGTGGATTTATTTATACAAATAAAATTTAAGAATAGCAATTCAAAAGCCGTTAAAAGGGCTTACGAGTTGCTTTACATCAAAACGAAATTTTTTGAGTAAAAAAAAAATTGTGTACGAAACCTTTGGTGCTTACCTAACTCGTTCAGCTTCAGTTTTTCTAACTAAAATATCCTTTCCGATAACATTTATTATATGACTACATTCATCTTGTGTCAGTCGAGAAACATCAACATGTCGTGAGCAATCAGGCATTCTTGATTCTCTAAATAACCATTCTTACCAGATTTATTAAATTATTTCGTCTGCTCATGTTTTACTCTATTAAACATTTTTAAAACATTAAAACAAAAAAGAAAAAAAAACCTTTTTCTTCGATTTCCTGATTACTACACACTTTTCATTATGTGTCCATATTAAATAAACAGTAACTTTAACAACAAATAACCAGTAATTCCACGCCAAAATAAAATTTTAAATTTTTAAGTGATAAATTAATGCGTTCATACCTATATTGTGCGTTTGTGTTTATTTATTCTAAAAACTGAGCTTTGCAAAACTTCTCTTCAAACACACCGAGTTTTGTTTTTGTAAAAGAAACGCTTTATAGCGCTAATATCCGACACTTTTGTAGTGCTATTTGTGTTTTAAATGAATGAAATTAATTACCAAAGTTACAGCTTTTATTTTTCTAAATATGACGATAATGGACAAGTATTATTTAGTAAAAGTGCAGAATGATTTTTGTAGGTTTTGCTCAGTAAATCTTTAAATTATTTACACGGAGATGAACTAAAGAGATCATTTTTATCTTGAACACTTTATGCAAAAACTGCAGCATATATACAAAGATGTTTATTTGGTACATATAACTTAAATAGGTAATCTAAATCAACTAACGATAAAACCGAACAAAACTACGAAAACTTACACAGTGTTTTTCCGTAACATTTCTTGTCGGAATTTTAAAAAAAAAATTATTGACAAGTAGATGAAATCTTCATGTAAACACTTTTCAGTTTTGGATTTAACTAATGGTAATTGCGCGATAAAAATGCATAAAACATTTAAATAGAAATTAGATCTTTGTATTATCCGGTTGAACTATTGTTTCAGATGAAATTCTTTTTTTAAAAATATTGTCTGCTCCGATGTAAGACATTAGAGGAAGGAATTGTTTCGTAATGAGAGAGTGATTTAGTCCAACTTAACAAATAATTCATTCCGTTGAATGTAAAAAACGCTGAAAAAAATTGTTCAATTAAGTTCCTACTGCTAGCTAGCTACGTTAAGTGTTTACGTAGCTGAGATGTTTTTGTTGAAATTATATAAGATTACTAGTAATGGCAAATACGAGTCATTCAATACATTTTAATATGCAAACACGTATCCATATGACGGTAAAAGTATATCTGATCTTTTTTTGGTTCTGAAATATTTATTATTCCACTATCACTACTTTCAGAAAGAATATTTTCTGGCAATTAATATTCTGACATTTGAAATAATGAGACCAACATTAAAAAACATTGCGGACTAAAAGAAGAAAACGTCTAAACATTCGTAAACTTTCAATTGCTTTTTTTTTTAAATATTTGCTTAATGATTGGAAAGAAATATTAATGCCTCTTTGGATTTCCAAAAAGACTAAATTTAAAAAAACTTAATAACGATTTGAATGCGTTAGAAAAGGTTGCCAAAGGTTGCCGAAAATGCTTTAAAAAATTTTTTTTTCAAATCATACAAATATTTTCTCAGTGTCACTTCCGGACTTATTCCAAATGGGAATATCGTCCGGAAGTGACACTAAGAAAACTTTTTAATACTACAAAAGAAAAAAAGAAAAATCCAAGTTAGCCTTATTTAATGAAGCTATTGCAACTAGCAGTAATAATGAATTTTTACCACTTATAAAACTTTTTTCTGACACTTAAATTTATTTTCTTGTGCTCACTTGTTTTCAACCTATGCTGGTTTCCCTCTTCCCTCCCCCTCCTTACTGCCCATCCACCTGCCTCTCATTTAAAATAATGTATCTATGAGCACCTTTGAAATTTGGCAAGTTTTAATGGGATAGTTAAATGTATATCGACAAACTGAAAATATGAAAAATTAAAAAAAGTTACATAATGTCATGATTATTCGTAATCAATTGAGTCATTTGAGTATTTGAAGTGTATAGTTTATACATTGTTTTATATTATGACAAAATTATATAAATTGTTGACCAATCAGAAAACAGATTTTTTTTTTTTTTTTTTTTTTTAGATTTTTAACCAGAATCAAATTTTTTTCAAATACAATTTCTTTGTCTTAATCAAACAATTAGGAGACCAATTGCCTACATCATATTACGGCTTTTTAGTAATACACAAAGCTTTTTTTGTAATTATTTGGCAGCATCAAAGTTCAAAAATGTCACAAACCGAAAGAATAGAATACCGATGTTACAATTTCAATTTGAATAGGTTTTAAAATTCAAAACTTAACATCAGCGTCAGCTTTGTTTAAAATGAATCTCATAGTTCAAAGTTTTTATGAAAGTTAGTGCAATGTTTGACAAGTCATTATGAAGAGGTTGAACCGACATTAAAAAAAGTCGGAATGAAGAGGTTGAACTAACATAAAGAGTTGAAATGGGAAGGTTGAACCAACATTAAAAATTAACCTTAATTTGAAGTTGGATTTTTAAAGTTTTAACGGCGATTAATTAAAAGTAGTAACGGTTGCGTTTTTTTTTTTTATTATAAAAAATTTCCCATTCAAAAGAAAACTTTTTATTCTTTTGAGTTTATTGACTGTTGCCGCAATACTGATTCATAAAATAATCACGCCTTTATGTTATTTACTCCGTGTTTAAGGAAATGACCTCGATTATTGCTACCACTTTTCATTAGCATGCAGTCTTGTTAAGAGTGTATGATATCATGTGAGAAATAAAACATTTTTATAGTTTAGAATCAATTAGCCACAATCGGTAAAATTGAAATAGCGGTGTTTAAAAAAGAATAAACAGCAGGTTAGGTGTCAGTTATTTTTTTGATTTATCTTTAAAAAAAACCTAAGCAATATAACGTTTGTAATTCTTTAAGCGACGCCAAAAACCTTCCAGTTAATATTTGGTTAAACTCAGATTTTTTTGCGTGAGTAAGAAAAATGGAAATCATGAAAGGATATTGTAAACGATTTACTATATCTTATATATATATATATATATATATATATATATATATATATATATATATATATATATATATATATATATATATATATATATATATATATATATATATATATATATATATTGTGTATGTGTGTGTGTATAAGTGCACGATGAATGGAGGCACCAAAATGAAATGCTAAATATCATCTCCTAGTTGTTATGTGTAGTCAGCGCAAAATGTTTATTTTGAAAGTAATCAAACACAGATTGAACGCAGTTGGAGGTCTTTTGTCAAAAAAGTTCCAATAAAAAGGCATTAAATCAATCCCTTGTGAATTCAATTTCATTTATAAATTTTTAAAAAAGGTTTTTGGAAAAGCACTCTTGCTATAAAGCTTTGTTATAAAGTCAGGTTGAAAGTTGCTTGAAGTAATAAAACTTAACAGAGAACATCTTAAGAAAAAGAAATGTCCTATGTAAATAGATAAAGATAATTATTACGTTGGTTCCCGTTTGGATAAAAAGCATTAAATTGTGTGAATAGGTATCTTAATACGAAACATATAAGAAAAGTTGACATACTTACATTTGAAAGTAGAGTGGAAAAGTGAGAAGACAATTTTTCTAAAGCTCACACGAAAGTCTTTCAACAAGAAGAAGAATAACCACAACAGTACCAAAACCACTCTTGATAACCCCAGCAACCTCAATAACACCAACTACGTTTATAACCTTGAAAACACCAGTAACAACATCTCATATTAAACAATGAACCGCTTTAAATCAAAGTGAAAATTAGCTAATAAAAAGAGTTTTGCGGTTGGCAAATTCTTACTGTAAAGCCCGAGGTGTTTCTGTGGCTTTTATCGCTTTGTGATTTATTTACTTAGATTTGCAGAGAAATTTTTCCAAAGAAAAGCGCATTATTTTAAGTTTGTTTTCTATTTTATAAAATCAGCTGAAAAAATAAATTATGAACAATGTCTTTGTTCTCCGAAAGTAATTCTGACGTTCTTCATCTAAAACACATTCGGGTTTTCTATTGTACTTTTTCTCCACAGACACCACCAAATGTAAAAACGCTTAAATCCAAATTGGTGAAAAAAAAAATTTAGCTACGAAAGAAACCTACCAGAAACACTTAAATATTAGAGTCTTTTTTATTGCTATATTTTTAATTTACTTAACTTATCAGAGAAATTGTAAAAAACCTTTCATTAAGTTTTACTAACCCAAAGAACAAAAGCTTCTACGCATCTGCCAGTTTTTCTGAGTAATATCAACAAGAACTGACTAAGCGAAATTTGCAGGAGATTATTTTTAAGATATGATGTCACTAATGATGCTGATGATGATTAAAATAAAATGAAAATCAAATTTATCGTTTAACAAAATGCGTAACTCCTTAAATATCTAACCCTCCCCATAGTCACTGTCAGTCCGATACCATTAAACCATCTCAGTCTCATACCTATCAAACGAAATCAACGTAAACAAAAAAGTTGTTCACATCTATTCATTTGATTGTTAAAGAGAGGTTATTATCGGGTTACAGGCGTTCTACTATTCACAAGAACATCCCTTTTTATATTAAAGTTTGATTTGAAAATTATTATTTTTTGTTATTCCACCTGGGTTGTTAATGTGACGAAAATATTTTTGGAGAAACTGGTACAAATGAAAACGCTATTTAGAAACTTGCTTTTTTTTATATCAGCAATATCAATATCATTATACCAGCAATGCGATCGTGGTTGGATAGTTGATTGAATTGATAGAGAAACCCCGCACTTAACAAGCTTTAGACTTTTTTGCAATTGATTTTATTAATCAAACAGTTTGTCTTACATTGAAACTACTCGTTCAACCAAACCTGTTTTATAAACTAAAAAACCATCGTCTACAAAAATATCAGTTGAAAAGGCAGAAAATATTTTAACACGTATTGCAGGTATAAAAAACAAAACAAGATCTCTTCATATTATCACTCAATATTTTTTAAAAACAATACCTTCGCTTTGTAATATTCCTCTGTAGTATCGCTTAACGGTATCTGATTAAATAATTGTTTTATAATTCATCACGTTATAAATTAACCTTTGTTAGTTCTTAAGAAAAAAACAACCATAAATTAGATACACGACAGTTCTTTTTTTTTCCCCTAATTGCTGTTTAATAGCAATTATGGTGTCTCGAAAATCTCATTTAGTAAAAAAATTTTGTGATGTGAAATTCATTTTTTACATACATGCATAACAAAAAAAAATTTTGAAAAAAAGTGCCTTACTCTTTAGTACTGTATCTCCAGATCTTTACTTCAATAAAGTTTACACGGTTGACTTTTAAATGCAAAAATGTTTCAAGACAAATTATTTTCAATTTATTACAAGTTAAGCCACAATTAACCCGGAAAATAACTTGAAGAAATAAAATAAAAACGCAAGATTATTCCGGCAAACTTTTCTCTTCTATTTTTAACCTAAAATGTTTTTTACAACGACATCCCGCTGAATTTTTCTGGTTAACACAAACATAAAATGTTTTTTTTAATTCTCACTGTTAATCTATTATCCACACAGAAGAATTGAAAAAAGTGAATTTCTCTATAAACCTTATTTTTCTCTATTTACACTTTACCAATTCGTTAGGTTGAAAATTGACTGACTGGACAATTACTTACAATGCAAATGTATTAATGCCAGAGAATTGAAGTTGATTTTAATAACTCAAAGAACTCCTTAAGTAAAAAAAAACAACGT
The DNA here is from genome assembly GCF_058129835.1 of Hydra viridissima. Classification (NCBI taxonomy): domain Eukaryota; kingdom Metazoa; phylum Cnidaria; class Hydrozoa; order Anthoathecata; family Hydridae; genus Hydra; species Hydra viridissima. The sequence goes on along the minus strand of NW_028324308.1, from coordinate 4,554,198 downwards.
GTAAAATATTAGTTCGTGTATAACCAAACCCACACCGAGTACTTGAACAAATCTCACCGAACTTATATTTAAAGAGATCTGAATGTGTGTAATCCTATTCGAATGTTATTTTTCAAAAGTTTATTTCCCTTATCGTTAGAATAAAAAAATTGGATGTGGAAATTTTACTTTGAAAATAATTACGGTTTGTAATTTTTTTGTTGTTTTAATTTTACATAATATTTTTATAAGTAATTTCATGAACCATTAATAAAATGTAATTTCAGTAACCGTTACACACGGAAATACTAATCAATAAACAAAGAAGAAAAAGTTGCTAGGCAACTTAACTTAACCAAAAATGTTCATATTTATCCCACTTCCTCATTGTTGATTGATTTCAAAGCACCATACACATGATAAAATATGCTTGCTACTACATTTCAAAATTCTTCTTTCTGTTTCAGCGTATTTAAATTCATACATTCGGCGTATTTAGTTAAATTTGCACAAGTTTAAAGCCGATATATGTAGATTTTAGCGATCCCTATCTGATATTTTAAACGAAGCGTTCAGCTCCATGTTTTAGCTATAGTCACTGAAATCTTTACAGAAGTATTATGGATACAAAATTTATTACATTGTTCATAAACTAACTAATATCACTTATAGTGTTCATTAAACCAAAAATACAATGGTTTTAATTTCAAAACTTAAAAGCCTTTCAACTTTTTAAGTTATTGTATCGCGTTCTAGTAAAGAAAAGAATGTCTTTTTTCTTCCATAGGAAAATTCTGACAACGTTTCGACATGGTGACCGTAAGCTTAATGAAGACGATGATGTGTATCTCGTGCCAGACATCTCTCTTTTGACGATAAAGAAATGTTTTTACTTAATAGTTTTCTAACCTGGCGAGGAAGCAAAGCCTGATCAACATCGGGCTTGCTCTCCTGTAAACGGTCATCAGGAATTCTACCCGAACGAAAGAGTACTTATCTACTTTCTGAAAGGGAGGTCTGGGACGATGTTACAGAGTAAGCGTGTATGTCAGCAATGCAACAATGCAAGAGGACAATAGATCACAATAGTTTTCTTCCTTTAAACTATCTATTTCAATTGTTCCAATAATGTTCGATCAAATTATCTAATTCAATGGTTCCAATAATGTCCGATCAAATTAGGTATTTTGAATAACCACAATTGGTATTTGTGAAAGTCACTTCAACACAATACTTCGACACAATACTCCGACACAATACTCCGACATTTCGGACAGTTATTATAGTGTGTTTTGGGTCATTATCTTGGTGATAGATTCATCCAAACTGCATTTTATGCTCGATATGTGGAAGCTTTTCCTTAACAATTTCCATTTGCATAATCAATATCCGCCAATACGTTAAAATCAAAGATCATCTCGTGATTGAAGCAATTCCAAACTATTACTTTTGCTCCACCATTCTTAACAATCGGAAGTTGATACTAAATTACTTATCTACAGAACGTCGAACAAATTTTATTCCATCAGATCTAAACAGCATAAACAATACAAAATACATTTGATAATTTATATATGGAGAGGTTATTGAAAAACTCAAAATTAAAAAGTCTTGCAGAATCAAATTAAAAAATAATGCTATCAGTAAATTTAAGGAAATTAGATCCTTAAATGTACTGATAGCATTATTTTTTAAGTGTAATCCTCTGTCTGTAATCCTCTATTGTAATCCTCTCTCTCGATTTCAAATACTTTACAGCTTTGCAAATATTCTATGATCTTAGGGATTAAAAGAACTGATTAAAACAAGTTCTGCAAAATCAGCAATTGGTAATATTCTGATATAACATAACATGACACTAATTGCCCATAATATAATGAAACAAAGTTTTTTATTTAACAAACTCTATGCACCTTGATTTTTTTTTCTTCCAGAAAATGTCAAAAACAGGTATCACCAAATATGGTACAATTTTTATACAAATTATATGTTTACCAATGGGGTATCTAGAATTTGAATAGAGTAGAAAGACGGTTATTAAAAACAATTATGCTAACTTATGCAAAACAATATATAATACATCTGGGTTTTAATAACAATGGTGCTAAAACTTATCAAATAAAATACATAAAAAGTTGCAGCTATATATTGTTTCTGTTTTAATATTTAAGCACAGTCAACATGACACAGCCTTGATAAGTGAGATAATTTAACATAAAATGTGTCTCTAATTCTATTAACTATTTCTATACCAACAACCTTTTTGTAAGTCTCTCCAAAAAGTTGAGACACTTGAAATTGAGTAATACATTTTCAAAATGGCTTCGCATCCGTTTATCACAGACAGTTTTATATTTAAAACAGTGTTATATTTTTTTGGTGAAATACGCCTAGCTAATAATCCCCAAAATTATGTTCACAGATGTTAAGTCAAAAGAGCTATGATTATTCCCTATAAAAGTTTTGATAATAGTTTTTTTCTTTTCAATTTGTATCTAATCAATTTTTTAAACTCTTTTACTTTTTATGAAACAATCTTAAATTTTAAGTTAAAAATTTCTAGCCGAGTTTTATAGTAATGTTATATAGTATACAAATATAAGTTATATTGTGTAAAACAAACATTTCACTATTTCCAAATTTAACTGTAAAAAAAAAAACTGAGACAAAATGTTTTGTAAACTTTAGCTATTCTTCCCCATCCCCACCACCACCCATCCTACCCATCTCACCCTACGTCATTCCCACCCAACGTCACCCCCCCCCCCCCAAAAAAAAAAAGTTTCCAATGTTTGTTTCTATTTTACACCACAAACAAGATTCTAGCTGAAATGAAAAATCTTCTCCTGGTTAGGCATTAGATTTATCTATTTCTGGTACGGCTTTGGTATCATTTTTGGCATTCCTGATGCAGGTACCATCCACTTTGATCTTATTAATTGCACATTTACAACATTTGCAACATCAGTTTTTTCCAATCCCAAAAACTATTGCTACAACTGAGTTTCAGAGATAACGCCATTCAAATTTTTTTTATTAGTCTCACAAGTTTAGCAAATAAGTTAGGTTATGAAAAAAAAGTATATATCCAGCTGGAAGACAAATCAACCAAGGAAAGAATAACACCGTGAACAAAAGATCCTCTTTATTGGATTGTTACTTGAAAATTCTGATTCTTATGGGATTGAGAACGAAAATGGTGATTAAATAACAAAAAGAGAAGATTCTAGTAAGTTTAACTTGATATCATATCTCATGTTTCACTAAAGAAAATCAAAATCAACGCTAAATTTGTTAAGCAATTTATTTTTCCCTAAAAATTAAAGGTGTGGGTAATTATGAATTTTTGATTTTCTTTTTTAATCATGAAGATTTTTCGTATTTTTTTTTAACCACAAAAACGTTTTCGAAGAACGATTATTTTTAAGTTTACAAAGTTCGTTGTTACAAAGACGTAATTTTATAAGATTGACCCCTGAATTCATCTCAGTAAACAATGGCGGATATTGCTGCGACTTCAATCATCACTTCGTATAACTACACCATTCCAAGAGTTGGCGAAAAAATCTTTAAAGAAGAATGTGTATACTGCTTCGATACCGCGGTTAGCTTTGAAGGTTTTATATTATTTAAGAATAATATTCTCAGAAATCAACTAATCTACTAACATGGTTAGCTTAATTACAAAGAGTAGATGCTACAAACCTAATTAAAAACAGTTATTTTTGAGGCAAATATTATTTTACTATTGTTATTTACATATGTATGTATATATGCATACATATGTAAATATATGTGCATGTATTTACCAAAATTATATATATATATATATATATATATATATATATATATATATATATATATATATATATATATATATATATATATATATATATATATAATTTTGGTAAATACAAGATAAAGGTATGGTAAATCAAGATAAAGATGATACAAGTGGAATAAATGCAAGTTAGAGAAAGTATTCTTACTTTTTTTTATTTCACTATAGATATCAGATGGAGGAATATATGTTTGTTTATCAACACTTTGGTCTACTTGTAGAAAACACCTGCACCTCCATGTGAGAAAAAAAGAAAAATTTGTTTTTCTCCATTTAAAGAAAGTTGAGGTAAGTTTTTTATGTTAATATAGTTAAGAAAATTAAAATTTTTGAAATTAAACTAATTGCTAAACATAATATGTATATTTTAGAAAAAATTTAAAAGCAAGATATTATTCATATTAAAAAGATATGTAAAAACATCAATTAAGTTTACTGATTTCCATTATACAGCTGTATTTATATATTATATCTTTATATCTCTATCAGTAAAACTCATTGATTTCTGTAGGTTTTACAAATCTGTGATCCTTTCATTTTCATATAGAAAAGAAAGAATGGTGGAACCTTATTTTAGTGTAGCTAGGATTTCATTATACAAATTCAGAAAAGTTAGACAATATTGGTATTAACAGATACTTGTTTTAGCTTTAATTGAAGATATCTCAAAACATAGTAGAAAACTATTGACACCACAACTATTGAAAGTGGAAAAAAAAGATATTTATTAGCTACAATAATTTTATTGCTAAAGGGTACAGGTCTGAGCATATAAAAGAGTTCTAAAATTTTTCCTGCACAAACAAAAGTGTTATTTCAAGTTTCAAGTGAACCATTTGAAATTGTATCAATTTATTTAAAAATATAATTTAAATTTTCATTATAAATATTGATAGATGTTTGTAAGGTATATGTAAGCTTCTATAGAAAAAAGTAGGTTTTTTTTAAAAAAAATTGCTATTAGCAGTTATTTTGGATTTTAGAAATTTTTGAGAACTTCTTTCATAACACAGTTAGATTAAGCAAAAAATTACTACCAGCAGTTATTTTAGATTTTAGAAATTTTTGAGAAAAATTCCATAACAACCAAAAAGATTTTTTTTTTTTATTTCAGATTGTTAAAGTTAATGAAAGTTGCTCTCCTGAAAAGAAACCAACAAAACTTGCAATAGGTAAAAAATTCAAATGTGGATTAATGTTTGGTTATGAGTTTTCTAATTACATTGGTAAAAAAAGTGACATTTTTTGCCTCCTTATTTAATCACTTGTCTTTATAACATTCAAATGTACTCATAGTTTTGTCACCATGTCAATTTATTGAGTAAACTGCACTATTTTTTATGTATTTTTTTAAAGCAAAAGGATTTATTGCATCTAACATTATTATCTCTATAGTTTCTTAATTGTAGATCTTTGATAAACTTCTTTAAATTATTACTTGTAGTTTTCCTTCTTTTTCTTTTCCTAAATATTTTCTAATAACTTCTTTGACTGCATTCCAAACTCTTTTCTCTTCTTGTGTCAGTTGATTTTAATGTTTGAGTTTTTGTAATTTGGAAACCAGGAGTTTTGCTTTGCTCTTTATAAGATTCAGATCTCTGATGAGATCCTTAAAGTTGTTTGGAATAATAAAATGTGTTCTTTTGTTTAAGGTATTCACACTCTTCATTACCATATGAAAGCCTATCAATTGAATCAATATTTTCATATTCATCTAATTAAAATGTCTTTAAAGAAATATGGTAGACTTCACTATAAAACACTGAATGATGATTAAATAATGAATCTTATGTTGGTTTTTTCAAAAAAAGTTCCTTAATATTGGGTAAATAAAAGTGACAATTAGTATATTATCCATTGGTGTGTGTTAAATAATTGGTTTCCCAAATGGCATTGAAGGTTAAATGTTGTAAAAACCATTTTCAGAAGCTCATAGTGCAAAAATAAAGTTTCCGTGATTATGTTAAGAGCTGTGAATGTCTTTTTCTGACTAAAACATATCTATTCAGCAATGTATAACAACTTATCAAAAATATAGATAAAGTTGTGTTATTTAACTTTTAATACTTTTTTTAGAGAAGAAAATTTATTTTTATTAGGTGTATCAAATATCAACTTTTATTTAAACTTATTGTATAAATATTTTGCAACTTCTAATTTTAGCTCTGTTAAGTCTGTTTTGTTTGAAAAATTTTAGCATAAAAATTATCTTTTTTTTTTTTTTTTTTTTTTGTTAAAAAGGTGTGGAGGGTGGATTCGATGTGAACCAAGACAAGGTTCTATTCTATTTTAATACTTTGAAGTTATACTCTCATTTATATTTATTTAAATTGTTAATTATTAAATAGTTTAACCATTTAATTTATAGTTAAGATATTATTTTGTTAATTTATCAAACTTATTTTTATAGTTGCTTATCTCATCTCATCAAATTTAACTTTCAGATTTGTTTTATTTTATTCTGTTTAAAAAAAGTCACAAAGTTCTTGATTATTTTTTTAAAGATTTTATATTCCATTCAAGATAGAATATGAAGATGTCAATAGTCTTGTTTTAACTGACTCTGTTGGAACTGAAATAAAACGTTGGAAAGTTCCTGATGCAACACTACCATTAAATGTATGTTTGGATATTGTTTCTTAAGATTGAATGTTATATTTCAAGCTGTTTATTCATTTATTTACTTATAATTTTTTTTTAAGTAATCCTGGATTAACTTAAAAAGAGTTAGGTTGGGAAATGATAAAAGATATGAAGCAAAACTAAATATTTCATTGTATTACTGTTTTAGTTGTTGTTTTTCTTGTTAGTTTTGTCGTTATTTTTGTTGTTGTTTTTGTTGTTGCTTTTGTTGTTATTTTTGTTGATGTTTCTGATGTTATTTTTGTTGTTATTTTTTAAAACAATTAGACAACAATTAACAATATAGTATTATAAAAAAAACAAAAGCCATAAACTTTTACAATTTTAAAAATTGTTGTTCTTTTTCTTTTTGTCATGAAATGTATTTTTAATGTTATTTTAGCTATTAAATTAGACTTTTTGCTTATATATACACATAAACATACAATAAAATGTTGCACAGTTACATTTTTAATAAATACATGATCAAACTTACTCATCAATATAAAAAAAGAGAGAGACATTTGTGTTTATTTTAATCAGTTACTTTAAAATGTTATTTGTAATCTGCTTGTAAATAATTCAACTTTCTTTTGTATGAAACTAAATTTGTTTTTGATATATTTTAGGCTCAGCTCTCAGTAGCAGCAGTTCTGTCACAACAAGGAGCTTCTACTCAGGACACTATAAATGCTTGGCAAGAAAAACGAAATGTTTCAAAACATGCCATGGATTTGAAGCAGCTTGAAAATGGTGTGAAGATTCTGCCAAGGTATAAAAAAATAATCCTTAAATTAGGATTTTTACCGTCCAAAAAAACGTTTTTTAAAAAAATTTAGTAGCAAAAACTTTGTGAGAAAGAAAAATTTTGTATCCTCAGTTCAGGTGTGAGAGTATTCAGTGATAAGTATAAAAACTTTAGCAGCATATTGTGAGAACTCAAACCAAGAAATGTGCAGGAGTATTCAGTGATAAGTATAAGGTGTAAACCCAATTTCTTATAATACTTATTAAATATTTTTATTCTGTAAAAAAATACTCAGTGGTTTTTCTTCATCAACATTACCAAGTGCGTTTATTACTTTACTATTGTTGTTGTAAAGCATTTTTATTATCTTTCATCAACTTGCCAGGAATGACTTAGAGTGAAAACAGAGAAAGTCCAAAATTTTCCTTTTGAAAAAGTACTTTTTTAATATAAAGTTTATGTAAAAAGTCTCCTAAATGTTTAAGAAAAGAAATACACTGCATTAGAACCTAGATTGTTTTGGTATTCAAGCTAAAAGTTGGCCATCTTTGGTCAAGAGAAATCTGTAAAGTTTCTTAGAGCTTTTGCAATGTGAAAACATGCCCTACAATTAGTTTTTTACATTTAAAGAAAATATTGTGCTTTTCAACATCAGAACTTTTCAAATGTTTTTTTATAACACTCCTCAACTTAAGGATACTTCTCTGGAGTTTTTGCTTAAGTATTTTTTAACTAGTCGGATTTATTGCAGAGTAAAGATATATTCTAGGTTTTTGCAAAGCGACAAAATAGAGAACATACAAGGTCTCTGGATTAATATGAGCATTAACAAGCATTATTCAACTTTGGGACACTTTAAAATTAGTTTTAAAAAACACTTGTTCTTCTTAAAATTAAATTAAGATTTGGGACTGTTGATGCAAAAGCTTTAGGTTGTCACTCCTTTTTAAAAAATTGTTTGGTAAAAAAAGTGTTTTGAACTGATATTTTTAAAGTTCAAGTTGTTATTGGGTCATTCCATGCCAAGTGGTGCAAATTTTAATGAGGTCCCTCATGGACCATCTCAGATTTTATTGAAATTTTTTGATTTTGTACATATATATGTTAAAAGCATGTTTTGAAAATTTTAGATCAATATCTAATATGGTTCTTGAGAAAACGCTATTTAAGTAGTGGGCTATTTTGCATAAAATTTCACTCTACAAGAAAAAAGGGTTTTTTCATCATTTTTAACAGCCAATAACTTTTGAACAAGTTAGTTTTATACTTCAATTATTATAAGATAGCAAGTGTGCTGTGGATACTTTGAAAAAAGAAAAAAATATTAGTTCTGGCATCTTAACTTTTTCCATAATGGCGGGCTAAAGTTGATTTTTTTGTTTTAAGAATAAGTTTTTTTGTGATTTTTTGTGATTTTTAAGATCTTAATCTTAAAAACTAGTTACAAAGTTAATACAAATCAAATTGCTTGCTGATCTACATGTGGTGGATAAACATTTTTAAAAAAATCAGTTGATTAAAGAGCTGCATTCAAAAGTTATAGGTCTCCAAAATGAGTCAGATCGAGATTTTCGTAAAATTGATCTGTGATGCAAAGCATCTGTTACCTAAGATGGCACTTTTTTTTTTTTTATAAAATTTTTTATACGCATCAATTAAAGACTGTTAATTAATAAAAACCAAAAAAATTAATGGGCGCTTATTTATAACCCCCAAAAGGTAGTCTCTAAAAGTCAGGTAAATTTTCCATAAAAAATTATTACTTTTTAAAAGTTTAGTTATTGTTTCATTTAATTCTATATTACTAGTATGTCAATCTAAAAAGTACTAATAAAACCAAATAAATTGTTGTATTTTAGAACTAATTAATAAAAAGTAATATGCCTGAGCTTTCTACTTGCTGTATTGGTAAAGCATTAAATGAACAGTGCTATCTATCTAATAAAAGTAAACGCTACCAAGAACTGTCTAAACTAAACCAAGAGCTTATTTCTTTGAGAAGCAAAATAAATCCCATAGATTTTATTTGTAGCTATCACGAGAAAGTTTACTTGTCGAGGTATGAGAATGAACATCGCAGGTATTGTTGTAATCCGTTGAACAAGCACGCAAAAAATGTGAAAAGTAAGTTTCAATATTTAATATCTTAATTTAATAAAAATACCTTAATAACACTAAATAAATAAAAAAAAAAATATTTAATAATTATTTCCGTTATTTTTTAGATTCTCTTAGAGTTATCAGTCTTTCATATGCCAAAGATTTTGGTTTAATACCTGGTCAAAAAATTTGCACTAGTTGCAGAAAAGTTCTGAATTGCAAACATAATACAAAAGAAAATGAACTCCAAGAAAAAGAAATTTATGTTGACAACCATACATTAAAAGAAGATCTTAATTCAAGTATTGCAAGTTTTGGATGCTCACCTCTAAAACTTGTTTCAAAAAAAGATAGAGTTGCATATGGAAAGCGTAAAATTGATAGCATAAGAGCTCATACACAAAAGGCTGTTGCCAATGTGCTAGGTATAGAAATAGCTGCACTTTGTGAAATTGAATCACCCTCAAAAAAAGTTTTTTTTTACTTCAAAAAGATCTGTAGTACAAGCCAGAAAATTAAGTAAAAAAAGTGGAATACTATCAAAACCTTCTCCAAAATCGGGTAGAAAACTAAGCGAAGATGTAATTACAGAGGTTGTTCATTTCTACGAATGCGATGAATATTCAAGGGTTTGTCCAGGAAAAAAAGAGTTTGTTTCAGTTAAAGTAGATAGTAAAAAGCAACATATCCAAAAGCGCCTTCTACTAGTCAATATGAAAGAGCTACATATTGAGTTTAAAAAGAAATATAATTATCTTAAAGTTTGTTTTTTTTGTTTGTTTTTCATTAAAAAAATTATTGTATTATAAAGAGGGGAGGGGACAGAGGGGAGGGGACTTTATCTATTGGGATTTAAAAGTTCTTTATCTAAAGGGATTAAAAGGCTTTAAGCATTGATATTTTTTAATTGATATTTCATAATAAATAACATTATATAATTCAATGCATTTATTATGTCAATTTTAGAATTTTATGGAAAATTTACCTGACTTTTAGAGACTACCTTTTGGGGGTTATAAATAAGCGCCCATTAATTTTTTTGGTTTTTATTAATTAACAGTCTTTAATTGATGCGTATAAAAAATTTTATAAAAAAAAAAAAAGTGCCATCTTAGGTAACAGATGCTTTGCATCACAGGTCAATTTTACGAAAATCTCGATCTGACTCATTTTGGAGACCTATAACTTTTGAATGCAGCTCTTTAATCAACTGATTTTTTTAAAAATGTTTATCCACCACATGTAGATCAGCAAGCAATTTGATTTGTATTAACTTTGTAACTAGTTTTTAAGATTAAGATCTTAAAAATCACAAAAAATCACAAAAAAACTTATTCTTAAAACAAAAAAATCAACTTTAGCCCGCCATTATGGAAAAAGTTAAGATGCCAGAACTAATATTTTTTTCTTTTTTCAAAGTATCCACAGCACACTTGCTATCTTATAATAATTGAAGTATAAAACTAACTTGTTCAAAAGTTATTGGCTGTTAAAAATGATGAAAAAACCCTTTTTTCTTGTAGAGTGAAATTTTATGCAAAATAGCCCACTACTTAAATAGCGTTTTCTCAAGAACCATATTAGATATTGATCTAAAATTTTCAAACATGCTTTTAACATATATATGTACAAAATCAAAAAATTTCAATAAAATCTGAGATGGTCCATAAGGGACCTTTGCACCACTTGGCATGGAATGACCCTATTAGAGAGCTTTAATTATTGAAATTCTTCGGATAAGTTTAATTAATCAGCCCATGGTTGGAATGCTATTTCTTTACTTAATTTTATTTCTTGTCTTTTTAAGAGATTTTCTGATGTTAAAACTATAGATAGAGCTTTTTAATTTTAAGGTTGCAGTGTACAGTAAGTCAACAGGTAGACTGTGGACACTTTTATTGAAGCAATAATTTTTTTTTTGAACAAAAGATGATTGTGTTCTTTGGCATTATAACTAACCCAGAAATAAGTTTTTTTTTATTTTTTAAATTTTTCCGAAATCAGAAATGCACAGGCCAATTTAGCTATAATGCCATCAAAATTGAATAAAGTTGTCAAAGCTGTAGAAAATTAAATTAAAAGTCTTAAACAGGTCAATACTTGATTTATATTAATTGTAATTACTTCAGAATTCGCATAATGTAATTAGCACTTGAAACCTGAAAACCTGAAAACACAATTTGACCAAAAAACAAAAAAAATCATAAATTTTACATCTTCCTGTTTTGTGTCATGAAATATAGTACGCAAATAGGCTCTCACGCATAAATGTCTAAATAAAAATCAATTTCTACATCTTTTTTTAATTACAACCTTGTCTTGATCATGATAGAAAACATGGTTTAAAAATTGAAAAAATATGAATAATGCCTTCTACCAGTCAAGATTTATTGTATAGGTACCACTGCAGGTATTTGAAAACTGTCATGTCAAGTTAACTTTTTTTTTCTAAATGATTTTTTATTTTTTCTAAATGATTTTTTATTTACTTTTTTAACTAGATGTTTATAAGCTTCAGATAAATTTTTCAAATTAAGCATTTATTTCATATTCGTTTTCCTTATGGAAAACAAATATGAAAAAAATTTTAAGATTTCTCAGACTTTTGAGATCTCACTTTGAGGATTTTGAGTTCTCATTTTGAGGTTTCAAAAAGTCTGAGGAGTCTTAAACATTTGTAGGTAAGATTTGTATTTGGAGAGCATTGGCTGGTTGAATCTGTTCTGATAAGTTTTCTCCTTTTATTATTGTTAAATGATCAATCCAAATATGTTCATCAGTTTTATGAATTATAAATCTCACACATCAATATCTCCTTTATCATTATTTCATATCACAGCCTCAGTGGTAGTTCAAATCTTAATTTACTCATATTAAAGATGACCTTTTTCTTTAACATCAATGTGGTGTAGGAATTTTTAGAAAAAAATTTCTTGTCTTAACAAAGTTTTAATGTTCTTTTTATCAGCTTTCTCAATGAAACATCGGAGCTCATTTATTATAGTTACATCTTGGTACTCATTTGATCCTAACCCCCTGCTTATTTCTTCAAGTTTAAGTCTCCATTGCAATTTTTCACTCTATGTCAACTGAACTTCCTTTTGTTCAAGTTCATAATGTTCTTAGTGGATCTGGTTACTATCTCTTCTGAGCTTATGTTACTATCTCTTCTGAGCTTATGTTACTATCTCTTCTGAGCTTATGTTACTATCTCTTCTGAGCTTATGTTACTATCTCTTCTGAGCTTATGTTACTATCTCTTCTGAGCTTATGTTACTATCTCTTCTGAGCTTATGTTACTATCTCTTCTGAGCTTATGTTACTATCTTTTCTGAGCTTATGTTATTGGCTTTAAACAGTTTTATTTCCTTTGGCTGCTGATAAGGAAGCTAAATGACCAAACCCAAGCCAAGTACTACTCACAATTTAGATTCTCTATTGGCAGATTTTTTATTTCTTCTGGTTTTTAATTTGAGGAGTTGAGTTACTCTTGGTTTAAAGACTAATTCTACTTTGCACATTGTATTTCAATACTCTTAGCCCTTTTATTATGCATCATTTGTATAAAATATTTGAACCTAAGTGACTGAATGATGTTTGGCTCTCCGTGTTAACATGTTTTCTATAGCATACTCTTAACTCTAAATATGGAGTTTTAACTGAGTTTTAAGAAAAAATAATAATAACATTGTCTGGATTTAAGTTTTTTTTTTTTTTTTAGCTAACTTTACAGTGTGAAACCTAAGAAGGAGCTGTACATTGTATAGATGTATATATCTTATATACATCAATTTTTGTTCAGCATTGTTTTTAAAATTTCAAAAAAATCTTTTCTATAGCCCATTCCTATTGTTATTACAAAGCTAAAAGTTATTAAGTTTTAGTTTTTAGAGCTATGAAATTATTACTAAATTAACCTTAAAGCAATAATGAGAAATAAAAAAGTATATATTAATTTTTTTCAATGTAATAGAAAAAACCTTTGTACTATTACTATTATATAATTATTCACTATCTCCAGTAATTCACCATCTGCAGCTGCTTACAATTTGTACTCCTGTTTCATTCAGCTAAAATGAAAAAATATTAAAAAAACAAAAATTTACCCTGCTGTCCAAACTTTCACTTTTGTAGTGTTTAAGTTAAAGAAATAAGTTCCACTATATTGAAATAAAAAATTCAGAAATTTAAAAAAACTGTAATTCATTGGTTTTTTGTTTTTTTAGAGGATGGAAGTGTGCTCAATGTAATTTGACAACTAATCTGTGGTTAAATCTAACTGATGGAACAATCTTATGTGGAAGAAAATACTTTGATGGTATCTTACATTTGTTAAAAATCAAAGACTACTTTTGAGAAAAATGGAATTTTCTGTTTGAAGATTTCAGTAGTTTTTAATATTAATTATTTTTAAATACCTCAATAGTGCCCTGATAACTGCAGTTTTGAAAAAAGATAGACACTAGTACATGATGAAGAGTGTGCAAATACAAAAATTTATGAAATTAGACATCTATGATTTTTCATGTCTAGTTTTTAATTTGTATCTTCATTATTATATGCTTATTATATTATAAACTAGTATATGATAAAGAGTGTGCAAATACAAAAATTTATGAAATTGGACATCTATGATTTTTCATGTCTAGTTTTTAATTTGTATCTTCATTATTATATGCTTCATTATTATATGCTTTCTTTTTATCTTTACAAATATTTTTTTAAAATCTGATGGAATCTACAAACCAAATACAATAACTGTTTTACAAACACCTTTTAGGTATTTTCTACTTCATTCTTTTAAACTTTTGAAAAATAGACTTATACTTAAAATTTGCTAATATTTCCTTCTTATAAGTTAAATTTAAAGACTCATCTTGTCTTTCAGTTTGCTTTGGTTTTGATTTTATAAATTAGCTTTTCTAATTTTCTATCCTACCTTTCTTAAAAAAGGAGATGTGTTATTCATCAGGTCCTTTTTTCCATTATCTTCTTTCTACCTTATTAACATGTATTTTATTGAAATACTTCATTAGTAAGTTTAGTCTAATTTTGTTCTATATGACTTGTCTTTTTTTAAATTATGTTAATATGTGTCTGCTATGGTAGAATTATGCTCTACAAGAAACAATATGTAACTCATTATTTTTTCAAAATCATAGAAAGAAAAAAAATATCAATACTGAGACATTTGATTAGCTTAAAACCTTTTTTATTGATTTCTATGCAAACATGGTTTTTAACTTTAAGATCTCTAGACAGATAAACCTTTCAGCTCTATCATTTATCATTTATGAGCTTCATAGCAAACATGTTTAAATGTCTGAGTTTTAAAATGGTCACTTTGGTTGTAAGTATTTTTCTGAAGGCATTTTGTTTTTTATTACCAAAACCTGTTGTTTTTTTTCCTTAGCAGCGGGTTGATTTAGTATCTTCTCTAATAAAATGACAATAAGCAGACAGTATTATCAGCTTATATTTCATATTTTAGAATATCTGAGTTCATCAGTTCTAGTAATGTCAGCTTTTTAGCAAATGATAATGTAAAATAACCAATTTCTATATCAGTCTTAGGATAAGATAAATCAAAATTTGCTGAAGTTTGTTGACATAGAGCTCTTATACTTTTAAATCAGCAAAACCTTTGGTGAGATAAGTTTTTAATCATACATAAATTTGTTACTTAAAACTTGTTAAAAAGAGAAGTTTTAAAAATGATTTTAATTGGATAACAATTCTGTCCGATGTTTTCAAAGGTTGAAAAAAAGTAGATTTGAAAAAAAAAAATTTACTCTAAATGACTGACAGAAGTTTGTACTTAATTTGTTAAAAGTTGAAAAACCAAATGCTGAATTACGATGTTATACATCAGATATTACTGATCCAAGATTTGAATTGCACTGACAAACAATTCCACTCAAAGCACATTTAGAGTTTCTTGAAAAATTTTATAAAAAGAATGTAGAATTTTTCAATTGTAAAATTCAAGTTATCTATTAAGACGTTTATTAAAAAATTTTTTTTGGCTTAGATATATATTTGCTAATTTTTGGTGCTAATTTATTTTTTTTGGTAATTGTTATTGTCCATTCAATGTGGTTTTTAGGTTCAGGGGGTAACAACCATGCTGCAGATTATTTTAAGCAAACAGGGTACCCTTTAGCTGTGAAACTTGGAACAATAACTGCTGAAGGTGGAGATGTATATTCATATGATGAGGATGATATGGTGGAAGATCCAAAGCTATCTCAGCATTTACTCCATTTTGGTATAAATGTTAAGCAATTAGAAAAAGTAAGTAAAAATATTTAAAACAATAAATTGCTTTTTTAATTATTTTGGTGAAATAATATAAAGTACACTGATTGTATTTTCTTAACATTGGATTGGTGAGTTTGCTTGTTTCATGCTGTAAAACTCTCATTTTTTCTATACCCAATAATTTTTAGACAGATAAATCCATGACTGAACTTGAAATTGAAGCAAATCTATCATTGAAAGCTGAATGGGATGCAATACAAGAATCTGGAAAAAAACTAATACCACTATATGGACCAGGCTACACTGGACTGATAAATTTAGGAAATAGGTAAGTGTATGCTAAATAATTTTATCTTGCAAAATCATATAAATTTCAGTATTTTAGCATTTAGTTTTCACTGTTTTCTAGTTGCTACATGAATTCGGTTATGCAAGTGTTATTTTCTATAAAGGAGTTCCAAGATACATTTGTTTTTCCATCTGAGCAGATATTCGAATCATCTCAAGCTATACCCCCATTAGACTTGCATGTTCAGCTTGCAAAACTTGGAGCGGGTTTATTTAGTGGTACTTACTCACAGCCTCAATATAACAACCAAGATCAGTTGGTGATCAATTTTTTAATTTTCCACTTTTATTTTTTGTGAAAACATTTATTTGACATTTTACATTTTTTTAACTTTTTATAGCTCCATTTATTTGAAGTTATCTTTTTTCTCTTAGATTACAATATAAGTGTCTTAATTATATTTGATTTAAACTTGTTTAACTTATTAAATTCGTTCTTGTAAGGGTGTGCGACCTCAGATGCTAAAAGCATTGATTGGACAAGGGCATCCAGAGTTTTCTACAAACCATCAACAAGATGCTCATGAGTTTTTGTTGCACTTGTTAGATAAAATTGAGAAAATTCAATTAACGCCATTGCATAAGTTATTTAGCTTTCAAGTAATTTTTTTTAAAATTTTGTTGTTACATATATATTTATTTGTAAATGATTTTTTCTTAATTTTCTTGTTTCTCTTATTTTAAATGGTTATAATGTAATTTTAGTTTGAAGAACGATTGCAATGCATGCAGAGTAATAAGGTTTCCTACTCCAAGAGAACTGATATGGTGCTAAGTCTTCCTATTGCACTTAATGCAGCCACTAATAGAGGTCTTAATTAAAGCTTTTTCACTAATGTCAGAGATTTCATCTTGTTCATGTTGTTTTTGCATTAATTTGGAATTTTAAAAAGGATTCTTAATAACAATTTTAATTCTATTAGAAAATCTTTATGACAATTGTTTTTGTTTATTCTTGGTTTAATATAGATGAGTTTGAAAAATTTGAAGCAAAATACAAAGAAGCAAAAGAGAAAAAAATATATATTAATCCCCAGTCCATTGTTAGACTTAAAGTGCCAATGGCTGCTTGTTTGGATAATTTTATTGCTGATGACATCATTGAAGAATATTACAGTTCTGCAGTGAAGGCTAAGAGTGTTGCCAAGAAGTATATTTCAAATTTTATGCTTCTTGTTTATAAATTAGATTTTTTATTACATTCAATAAAATTTTGTAGTTTCATTGATATTTATCTGTAAAAACTAACTGAATTTGACTACATTAATTTGTCTATTAGAACAATAAGGTTTGCTACCTTCCCTGAATACTTAGTAGTGCAACTTAAGAAGTTTACAGCTGGTGACGATTGGATGCCGCAAAAACTTGGTAAGTAAAAAAAAAACTTAAAGTTTGCTAAAGAATTGTGATACCAAAAATGCTGACCACAATTTTTGTATATTTAAGCATTTACTTTTTTATGCAGATGTATTGGTAGATGTTCTTGAAGAGCTTGACTTAAATCATCTTCGAAGTACTGGCTTACAACCTGGCGAACAACTGCTTCCTTCAGAAGAACTAGCTACTCAAGGTTGTTAATTTTAGTTTTTATGCATTTTGTTTTTTCTTTTTTGCTGTTAGCTTATATCTTAAGACAAGTTTTATTTTAAGTTAAGTTTTTGCAGTAAGGGTAATTTTTGAGCATTAATTACCTAAGTGAATATTTGCTCAATTTTAGAAGAACCATGTGTTAATCAAGAGTATGTTAGCCAACTAATGGATATGGGTTTTTCATTTGAGGTTTGCAAAAAAGCTGTAATTAAAACTAATAATCAAGGTAAGGATATGGGTTTTTCATTTGAGGTTTGCAAAAAAGCTGTAATTAAAACTAATCAAGGTAAGGATGCTCTAATTGTTGTGTTGAAAGTTTCCTCATTGAAAAAAGTAGATAACATCGTTTAAAACTATTTTCTTGAAACTTGGAGTTTTAATTCAATAGAATTTTATCTATTTATTTTTCTTCTCTTTTGGGAAGGGAGGTGGGAGCTTTTATTGCTATTTTTTTTTAAATGAAGGTATTGAGGCTGCTATGAATTGGGTTTTTGAGCATTCGCAAGATCCCGATTTTGAGTTACCTGCTCTTCCCGCAACTGTAAATCCTTCGCATTCATCTTCTTTGGATCCGTCTGCAATTGATTTAATTGTCTCAATGGGGTTTGGAAAAGACCTAGCTATGTTAGCATTGAAAAAAAATGTAAGTTCTTCTTCCCGGTGGATTTATTTTTAACTTTCATCAAAACAAATGGATATATTTTCTATATATTTAATCATGTAATCAAGTAGGTACGAGGGGTGATATAAAGACTATTTTCTAAAGATCTTTGAGTTCCTGAGTATATTTCAAGGCAAAAAGATATTAGTGAATATGCCAGCTATCTTTTATATTTTTGCGATTTGTTTGGTTTTTTTTAGCAAAATAATATTGAAGCTGCCACAGAATGGATATTCTCACAAGGAGATGATATTAACATAATGCAAGATAATGACCAAATTACGCTAGTTGAATGTGACTCTAATGTTGTTGATGGAAATGGAAGTGAGTTAAAGTTCCGGATTTATTAGAATCATTCATAAACGTTTTTTACCTTATAAATATGTTTTTTTAAGATTTAACTCTTTGTCGAAGCCTAAGATAAAATGTTAACTTATTATTAAGAAGCTTGCATTTTTTTTTTTTTTTTTTTACTACAGAGTACAAATTATTCGGGTTTATTAGCCATATGGGGACATCAACTTCTTGCGGTCACTATGTTTGTCATATTTTTAAAGATGGCAGGTACGATTTTTTTTAAATTTTGTTCAAATTTCTATTAAACTCTGATAATGGGTGCTGTAACGATCTTTTGTTTTTTAGATGGGTGGTATATAACGATAGGAAAGTTGCGATTTCTGAAAATCCTCCCAAAGATTTAGCATATTTATATTTTTATAAACGACTAACAAATATATAGTTTAATCATTCAATTTATAATAATTATATTTTTTAAGTAAAACTAGTTAAGAATATTTCTGTTGGAACTCTTTTTTTACGCTTTACTATGGATAAAATGGTTCCTCGTTATGTTATGATAGAAAACTTTTAGCATTTATGATTAATAAAACTTCCATTTCTGGAAATTATTTTTTCTCCGAAGATTTGCATTAACATCTGCATGGTCTTTTGGGCTCAGTGAGTAGTAGTCCCATTTTGCTGCCATCACATTTTAGGTGTGTTCTCAACAACAAAATTTCTTGATATTTGGCGATATCTTTCGACGTTAATCGTGACTGTTTTCCCATTATCATCATTGAACAAGCCGGACTAAGCATCATTTCTGATGGTATTCAGCATCAAACCGTGACATTTAAAAGATGCAGCTCTCATTAATAAATGACTCTGGGATTCTCAGTTCATCAAAATTTGGTATTTTGTCTATCTACAAAGCCATTTAAGTGAAATTAGGCTTCGTCTCCGGTCAGTTTGTTGAAAGTTTGTTAGTAGTTAACGATCCGTCGGCTTTAGTTCCTCTACTGATTGGACCTTGTGCGGATACGTTTGAAGATCTCTTTGTATACATTTTTCAAAGTACTGGGAACGAGGCGTTCTTAACTACGCAATCGAGTGGGTGGGTCCTCTTCAGTTCTCTGCCGTATACGTTCAATATTTTCCTATGAATGAACTGAGCGTGCTCTTCCACTCTGAAGGATTTTGGTCAGAGTTTTTCTACTGAAAACACCAAATAAGGCACTGTTCCTTATTTAGCCATAATAATTATTTCCGAATTGCGTATTTTAAAAATCTGAAAAAGGTATTTATGTCAGTGAAAAAGTCGCTTTAAATGCGAAAGTGATTTCTGACCCAACATCTATTGGATTTTTTTTTTCTCTGTTATCATTTTTTTATATACTCTTATTGTTTAATTCGTTGAAGTAAAAAGCTGAAATTTAAAAAGCGCTTACAACTTTATAGAACGGTCTATTGTAATAAAGGAGCCAGCTTTAACATGCGCGATATCTGAAGGATGAAAAAAAAACGTTTTTGTTTCAGTTTCAATTTGTTTTATAATACGCTCCAATAAACTGGTTTAGTTTCTATATATTTGTGTATTAGGTTTTTGTGTATTTTTAATGCATGTACAGTTCTCCAATTCTGGAGTTTAGTTTTTAGCATTATTAATTTAAAATTTTTTTAAATTAATTTGTAATTGTCAATTTCTAATAATATCGCTAATTTTCCATTGAATCAATTGAACATATATGCGATAGAATCATTACTAATTTAATTGATATGTAAGTAGTTATTTAGCAAGCAAATGTTCACCGCTACAGTTAAAATACTTTTTAAAAATTGTTCGTGTTTTAGAAGTTGTAGCAATTAAATTAGTTTTTATTTTTATCGCTTTATTCACACGCTATCACTTATATTTTAAGTGATAAAACGTATCGCTTATATTGAACGGAAGACCTGGTAAATGCTATTGCAAACTCATAAAGTAGGTTGAGTAGTTTTAATCAATCTCTCGTGCAAAAAAGTGAGGTTGATTAAACTATTCGATCTATTCTTCGCGTTTGCATAATTACAAGTTGTGGTCATAATTATTACAAGTTGTGGTCATAATTACAAATTGATAAAAAAATACCATCTTGGAAAGCGTTCCTGTCCTTATCATAAATAAAACTTTATCATATAAACTCAGTTTGGATAGAAGTTACAGACAATGCTTCTCAAAGTAGACCTTCATATTAAGCTTCTATGATTCATTATGGACTATTTTTACTGCAAACTTCAACACAATCTTATAAGTTATCGTTATACCTACAAGCTCTCGTCAGATCAACTACCTTACCTTTTTTCAATTTATAAAAAAAAATCAAAAATCGTGGTTTAAATGCATTTTAGACTGACATTTTTGGCTTTATAAAATTTAATGCTGGTTTTATAGATAATCAATTAAAAATGTTTTGGACAAAGAAATCATTTCTACTGCCCTACTAAAATCCTTTTACTGATGTTCTCGATAAAGAAAACCAAGAAAATCATTTTCAGAAGTGGACTTATATTCTAAATCAACCTGTCTGATTTTACTAGTAATCTTTTTAGCATTCTAGAATTGCTTCTCCTATTTCATCAAAACATTTCACTCTTATATCAATTGATAAATTTTCAGAATAAATTCCAATAAGTCACTGTAGCTGTGTTAATTTTACTTGAAAACAGTACCAAGCGTGAGAAATCAAATTTGCATTACATATTGTTGTAAATATTATTTAAAACAATTAGTGAAAGAAACTTATAGGTTAAGCAAAAGAATGCTAGTAGCTTGGTATACTATACAGTTATCTGTATGCCTAATTCATTATTCTGTTTTTGATATGAAATACTGATTTGTTCTAGAAAACTAAAATTTTCAATGTCAAATAAATGTGGAGTTGTGAATTGTTATAGCGTTTGTAATGAAAGCAATCATTATCGTGTACTTAAGTTGCCTTAAGATGAAGTTGAAAAGCAAAGTTAGATAAACTCGCCTCCTTCATGTGAGGATATTATTAATGAGCCATCTATTTTTAAGTATGAAAAACATTGGCTGAAAATTAAAAAATAATTAAGCTACCTGGAGGCTAAAGCAGCGATTACGCCTTATCATTTTTAATTTTCCTTCTCACCTACCAACACTCGCCAGCCTAAACCTGAAGTTTAGCAACTTATTATCTCCTAAAAAAAATTACATCTTTTTCTAACTTCTATCCAGATAAAGAATTAAGTAAAAAATGAGGTAACAGTAATATCTCGACAAGAAGATAAGTTTACATGCATTTTTATGACAAAAGATATCAAGGAGTCACATAACAATGATTCTTTATTATAATTATACATTGTGTTCACCACAACCTTTTTCTGCTTTTAAAAATGACAAGTGTTTCATTATGTAAAATATTGAATCCAAAAAATGGTCTGGACATCTACTCATGGTTCTTTGAGGATCTCCATCTGAATGATGGTAATGAAATATTGAGGATGATGTGACAACGTAGCTGAGTATTATGTGACAACATAGCTGAAAAAAAAATATTAAAAATGAATTAATTTGTACTAAGAATAAACCTTTACTGACAAGTGAAGCTTGGATTTTAAGGTGATAGTTGACAATTCCTCAGAAAAAGATCAAGAAAATTACTCATTTTTTTTATCATCAATTAATTAAAAAGGTACAACTGACTAAATGATATATATTTGCCTATTTATAGAGATTTATTATGACATTTTATATGAGGTTTCACTGTGTTATAAAGTTAACAATAGCATTCTTAATGAATGGTAGTCAAAGTTTACTAGTTTAAGGATTTATCTCTTGAGAGCGAACACCTATGATGACGATTGATTAAATGATCAGTTTTATTAGGATTAGAGGAGGTATCGGGAGATTATGAGACATGCACTAACTCGTACGGGATGACGAACAAAATGTAAGAAATGCTGATGTGTGGGATTCTGCATTTTAACAGGTATCAGCAAATTACTTTTTTATATAAAATAAAGAAACTCCATGTCAGATGAAGTTACTCAAGCAAATAAATCACAATCTTTTTTATTAAAGTACTTTACGTATCTCTAACTGTGAGGCTTACATTGAACAAAAATTCATTGAAAAGAAAAAGCTCAAAATATCCGTTCCAAATCTGAAATCTATTTTACTTAGTTTAAGTAAAATATCTTCTTACAAATTAAAATTTCTATTTTTGGAGCAGTTGTTCGTAATTTTTGTGCCAAATCAAAACTTTTCTCAAACACTTATTCACGATAAGTTGTTGATATTTACCTTTGGTTTGTAATTAAAATGTAATAAAGTGTAATTCATGAAACAGGTTCAGATTTGCAAAAACTTGAAAGTGTTTTCAGTACATTTAAAAAGTTTAAAGAAATTATCGATCCATAATAGTTTGTCAATTGTGCTCCTTAGAGAAGAAATATTAAAAAATATATATATGTTCGATATAGTCGAAATAATAGCGGATTGTTCTAAAATTGATAAAAATGGAATTTCCAATAAAAAAAGTTAATATAATTTTGCATCGACGGAGGAACCCACAGTTATAATATATGCAAGTGATAACATAATTTATCATGACGCATAATTATGCAATAATGTTAGTAAATGATGCGTGAAAGAAAGTTTATAGAATTGATGTGACTTCAGTGATTTCAAGAAAAACGCCTCGTGATTTTTTATTTTATGTTCACTCGTGGTTAATAATGATATATATACAGAGATATTAACACTGTTGTTTACTAGTAAGTTTAAATTTTGTTTAAAACTAAGTTTAAATTACTTTTTATCATACTTTTAGTTGATTTATTATTTTTTGAAGATGCCATTTTACAAAATGGGGACAACAAGAAAATGGCGCACTTTTGAACATGGCGCAGTAAACATAAACATTGATTTACTTTTTGACAGATAGTTTATTAGGAATGTGTAAATAGTCTTCCTTTAAGTTATATATAGTAATATATAATCTGTAAACTAAAAATCCGTTTTTTCAGTAACCATGAAATAAATTAGAAACCTCTGTAGTTTAGCAGCAGTTTTGGTGTATTAACAAAGTAGTATTAAAGAAATGTTATAATTGTTTCACTTTATAAATTATCTTTTAAATAAAGATATCTATACCTCAGCAATTAAATTTCATTACCTGATAATGTTATCCTAATTTTAACCAATAGCAAATTTAAAAATGTTTCTCTTTATAAATGAATAAAAAACTATTTTTGTTTTAAGATTTTTTTAATCAACCTTTTGACTCAAGAATGCTCAATAGTTTATATAACTAACCAATTTTGTATATACATACATGCATACATACATACATACATACATACATACATACATACATACATACATACATACATACATACATACATACATACATACTTATATACATAGATATATATGTGCTTTTGTGGAGAGGCTAAGTGGTTTTTTTTGCTCTGGCTTCTTTTTTGCCATTTAGTATCAGATGGTTAAACAATATCAAAGATTGACTTATGTTTTATGTTATATATATGTGAAATGGACTTAAATGATTAATTTTTTTTTTATCTATTGCTTAGAAGCTATTGAATAGGGTGGACAAATCAAGTTTTTTGTTATATTGGTTTTCTTCTCATTCATCAAATATTTGAAGAGTGACAAGTGATTCTGAAAAATATAATGGATGCCAATAAAACACTTTGAATTTGGCTTCTTTCACTCTTCTCTCTGGGTATTAGTGAGGAAGTTCTGGAAGTTTAAAGTCATCTAGTATAGCTTTCAAGCACAGTGAGTTTTACTTGCTCTTTGATAAGATAAATTTTAATTTAGTATATAGTTTTAGTCATCCATCTAGCTATTTACCTGGTACTCTAAATTTAAATTTTTGATTGTTACCTGTGGAAAAAATGCCAAACTGTAAGCAGTTCTATGTAAACCACATATGTCTTTGTGAACCACATGTGTCTCTAGTGTTTCCATGTAGAAGGATTTCAACTCCTCTCTGGAGTTGTGTGTTGATTTCTCTCTTTTTAGCTCTTTTCAGGAATTGAAATCAAACAGCTGTTCAAATCAACTTTAAACATGTCTTCTTTGTATCTGCAATATTCCTGTCACATTAATCAATTATCTTCCAAGCTTTCTACCTCTAGAATTTACTAATTGACTGAAAGCCTAGGTTTTGACCAGGGGGCCTTAATTGTCAATTTAGCACTTTGTGCAATTGTTATCGCCTCTTCTAAATGATGAAATAAGTTTTTTAAAAAAAACTTTTATTAGTTATTAATTCAGATTCCAGCATCATCATTCCAGGCTCACTTATTATCCATTTGGAGTACTTTCTAAATATTCTCCAGTTGATTCATGTTTTTTATGGTAATGTCTAAAGTCTTATGTAACAAGGGCAGCTTTGTGAAGCAGGATTTTTACATACATACATACATACATACATACATACATACATACATACATACATACATACATACATACATACATGGCGGCCAAGAGGGGGGTTGTGGCTGGGGAAGATTCCCGGGGCCCCGTGTGTGTACAAATAATTTTTTTAAATAATTTTTTAAAAAAATTTTAAAAATATTTTAATAGTTTTGACTTTTAAAAGATTTAATTAACTTTCATTTTTAATTTTCAATGACCAGAGCACGTTTCTGTTGGTCCTGGGTATATAATTGATCATAATGAGGGTCTCTTAAGAAAACTTCCCCAGGACCCAAAATTTATCTCGGTGGCTATGCATACATACATACATACATACATACATACATACATACATACATACATACATACATACATACATACATACATACATACAATTAACAATTAACAATTAACAATTATTCATAAAGACAAATGGACCTTTTATGCTTGATTTAGGTGTTTTATTTACTATTAACATTAGTAGAAAATATAGGTAACATGATGTTACTGCCTTTCTTATCTGGAATGTTTAGAAGTGTTTAGTTTTCACCAATGTTCAATTTGGATGTCTGTAATGCAACGAAAAAGAGAGGTAAAAATGAAAAAATAAAAAGAATTTCAGTTACTTTTTTTAAAAAAAAGTGCTTCTCAATAAAGCATAATGTATTTAAAATAGATGCTATTCGAGTTGGCTTTAAAAATAAAAGCTGCTACATATGCTTAAATATCACCACTTGGTTTAGGGGGGTTTTATATGGATATAATCTTATGCATTGTATATCGCTTAGTGGTACCAAACTCCTGGATAAATAATGGCTTTCCAAGGTCTATAATGATATTCATTTATTGTTAAATATTTATGATGATATGCATGACCTCTTAGGAAAACACATTTATTTCTCCTTAGGTGTTCTTTACTCCAACTGGTTCATAAAAGTTTTTTCTTCTACCCATACAATAATTTTCTTGATTGATTGATCCACTAAGAGATAGCTAGTAAATAATTCTTTTAAGTCTAGATAGGGCTGGGTAATTTTTTTTTTGCTAGAGATCTACTTCAAGCAAATACAATTTTATAGTGATTTAAAAAAATTTTTTAAATTTATTTGTAAACATCTTTCTAGTTCCTGCTTACAAATGCATATTTTGAAAGGAAAATGTTTTAAAATAGGTAAAATGGTTGAATTCATTCAAAAGAAGCCTTTTACAATATTTTATGTAAAAACTGTTGGCTTATTGCTCAAACTTTTATTGAAAATTCAGATGCAATGAAAGTACTTTTGAAAAGTTTCATAGGGATTTTTTACACTTTTTTTGTTTATTTGTTTCATGCTTTGATTATTAGATTTGATAATTTTAGCTTTGGAATGCCTACTCCTAAGAAGAAACCTTTACAAGCTAGTAAAAAGCTAGTTGTAATGTATCCGAGTAGAGGTAAAAGTGCAAGAATTCAATCAAAAATAAAAGATGAACCACAAGAAAACCAGGAAGAGCATTTAGGAAAAAAACTCAAAGGTTGGTTATTCTATTTTACAACAGTTTGTTCTTTAAGACTTGATTTTCATATTCTTCAATTATTAGATGGTTTGTTTAAACTTAAAATTAATATTTTTTCCTTTATTTTTTCAAGTTTCTTATGCTCAATAATCGTAACCATTTTACAAAGATGGGTTAAAAATACCTGTATATAATATCTGTAATAGCTATAAAAAAAATTGATATTTAATATTTGCCTCCAAATAAAGCTTTTCAAAATTTATATATTTTTAAAATTAATATTAAAAAGGATTTTTTTAATTAACTTTACCAAAAGGTAAAAAACTGAAGACTCAACCAAAAGAAAAATCAAAGAAATCTCAAAACAGTAAAAAGAATAATAAAAAAATGACTGTTATGATGTTAGCAGCTGCTCGTAAGCGTAAACTAAATGGCGAAGAAGATGATGATGACAAACATATACCAAGTAAAAAAGTTAAGAAGAAAGTTAAGGTAATTTTAAAAAGCTGCTTTTAAATACTTCCTATAAAACCTCACTATTTATTAACTTAATCGTCAATAAAAGGAAAATTTTTGTTGTTTTTTATTTAAAAAAGCCGTAAAAATTTTTGTTTAGTTTTAAATAAAATGAAGTTTTGTGGCTGATAATAATAATAAAATTCTTTTCTTTAAAATACGCCTAACTGTTAGTAAATATACTGTATAATTAGCATATCAAGTACAATTATCATTCAATATTAACTATAAAACAATATTTTGCTGGATTGCTTTTCTCTTCTTAAACTGCCTACAGTTGCTGTGGTACAGTTTTTTGCTGATAAGGTTTTCTCAAATCAAGCAATTTATACTGATGATTTTTTAATAATTTTAATATTGGAATAATTTCTTATCCAACATATGTATTCTTTAAATTTCTATTTTGATTTATATTTAAAGGCATTTTGTTTTAAAATTAAAACTATCTTAAGGTGTACATACAAAAAAATAGAAAATTGTAACATTTGATGAAATAAAAAGTCAACTTTATGTTGACTTTTTATTTTATAAAGTGTTACAGTTTTCCAGTTATTGGTATTTAGAAATCCAGTTATGAAAATCTGATATAGAACAGAGCGCTTTTTATTGATGTCCTTTAATTTATTGCCTTAAGCACAAAGAAAAACTATTTTTAGTTTATCTAAAAATATCAGTTTATCATGAAATTCAGCACCCTTTCATAGTTAATTACTTGAAAACTGCTTAACAGATTGGACATAGTAGACAAACTCAAACTTAAAAAAACTTGATCAAAAATTGTAAAAAAGTAATAAAAAACTGAACTTATTTATTTTCAAATAGCTTATTATGTTCTTAGCAAAGTTTAAAACGTTTTAATTGTAGTAAGAATCACAAAAAAAATTTATATCATATTTTTCTCAAAAAAAAAACAACAACTACATTTTGCTTTGGGCTAAATGAGGTTTTTTAAAAAAACTGACTGAGTGTTAAAAAAGTTTCAAAAATTAACTTATTCTTTTTCAAAAAAACTTAAAAAGTTAGCTTAATGTTTAGTAGAACCTGAATTACTGCCTTACATTCCTCCAGCCATCAGCTCAACGAGTCAACAATTCTCATATTAATATCTTGCCAGACCTCAATTTGTTCAAATAATTCATCACTAGTCTTCACTTTTGCACACTCAATCTTATTTTCAGTTATTTCCCCGAAATTTTTGATGGGATTCAAGTCAAGGCTTTGTGCAGGCCACTCCATTACAGTGATATTCTTGTCCTTGAACCATTGTTTTTATAATTTTTGATAAATGTTTGGGGTCATTGTCCTGTTGAAAAATCCATTTTAGAGACATCTCCCATTCAGCCTATGGTAACATCATTTTCCTTGATATCTTAGTACACAAAGCAGTCCATAATACCATTAATTTTATGAATAGGACCAGTTCCTAGTGCTGAGAAATATTTTCAAAACATAGGAGATGTTCCATGCTTAACACTCTTCTTGGTATATTTAGTGTTGTAGCTAGTGTTCTTTGGACTCGCTTCTCATCATCACTTCCATTGAGGTTATATTTTGATTCATCACTAAAAGTATGTATTTCCATTTGTCTACAGCCCAATATTGGTGTGCTTTGGCCAACATTTTAGCTTTCTATTTTTAAAAGAAGTAAGAGGTTTCTTAGCAAGCATTTGAGAAAACAATTTTTCTTCGTTAGCTCTTCATTGCACTGTGCGATTAGAGATTTGTAGTTCAAGATTTTTCTGCTAATTTTGTGGATGACATAAATGGATATTTTTTTAACTCTTTAACAATTCTTTGTTTTTCTTGGATGTTCACCCCAATGGTTTGTTTCATAGCAGTTATGAGATCCAAATGATTTTACAGTTTTGCTTATAGTCCAACTTAGCTATATTATATTTTTACAATTTTCAAGTTCATGTTTTCTGTTTTTAAAATCTTTAAAATACAGTTACTAATTTGTCATAAGCCATTTTCAATTGTAATTCTTTACTCAATATATCACAAGTTAAATCTGCTTTTAACTTAATTGAAAGAATATAGACCAGACGTTGCAAAATCTATTTTATTATTTTAGAGTACCATTATGATAAAAGTGAAAACAAAAGAATAT
Source organism: Hydra viridissima (assembly GCF_058129835.1). Taxonomy (NCBI): domain Eukaryota; kingdom Metazoa; phylum Cnidaria; class Hydrozoa; order Anthoathecata; family Hydridae; genus Hydra; species Hydra viridissima. The sequence continues at coordinate 4,525,195 of NW_028324308.1, read as the reverse complement.
TGTAAATTGAATAAAGACAAAGAAATTAAGCATCGTTTTAATATGTCCAACTTGTTTTGTCCAAAGAATAATGTAGTTTTTTGAGGAAAATGTTTTATTAAATTTTGTTAAGTATTTGATAAACTATTTAAAATTTAACATGTTCAATTGTTTTACTACTTTTTTTCAGTTTTTGATCAAGTTTTGTTTTAAGTTTGAGTTTATCTACCATGTTTTGTCTTCTACTGTAGTTTTCGCCTGCAAAAAAATATTAGAAAATTCTGTTAAGTAGTTTTTGAGTAATTAATATTAAATTTCATTGTGTTCAACTGATAGACAGAAAGAGTCAGGCGTTAAGTTTTTTGTTGAAATATTTTTGTTTATTAATTACTTAATATATTTAAGATATTATTGTTTTTTAAGATTTTATTGTTTCTGTTTGATTTCTTAATTCTTGAAAAGATTTTTTGTTATTTTTTTAGGGTAAGAAAAGAGCTTCTTTTAAATCTCAAAATGATGACCGTTCTAATAACCAACAAGATGATGAGGTATTACTTTTCATTTTATTTAAAAAATTAACTGTTTATTAACTTTTAACCAGCTCTAGAGATATAAAAGATTTTCTTAAATAAAGCTTGCACAATATATTTTTTTTAACAATCTGATACTATTACTATTCACCATCATGGATTAATTTATCTAACTAAATTAAGTTTGAATTTTTTTTTTAATGATTGTTTTGTTTAAAGAGATTATGCTGAACTGTGTACAACTAGAGAGATAAGTATCCAAACAATAAATTTTATTAAGAAAAATAAACTTTGGCAAGTTATTTCAGAAAAAATAAGTTTTCGATAAAAACTTTTATGATTATTCTGAAAGTAAACTTAATCAAGATTTCAGATAATAAAAAAAAATTGCATTAAGTTTGTTTGCTCAAAACTTAACAAAACCTTCAAACAAGTTTTTAATTTAAAATAAGTATCCAAAAAAAAGTTTTTCAGATCAAAATACTCTCTAAGCAATTTTTTGTGACTTTTTAGCATCAAGTTAAGCCACTATTGGTTATAATGACATCTGCTAGTCAATTTTGCAATAATTCATTTTATCTTTTGTTGTATCTAGATCAATTTGAATCTGAGGTTCTTGGAGTTAGATCTTCAGCTCTTCTTTTTTTTTTGACACATTGTGTGCCAGCTTTTTAATCCAGAAAAACCTACAGGTGTTCAATTGGATTGAGATCTGTACTTTGAGCTGCCCATTCAAGTAACTCAATATGCTTCTGGATGAAAATCTCTTTTTCTCTCTTTGACATATGCTTGAGATGCTGTCTTTTTGAAAGATAAAATGTTTTCCCATTTGCAGTTTTTGAGTTGAGGCCAGAAAATTTTTTATTAAGAAAGTTGATAGCTTTCCTGTTTTGTTCCAAGCCATTGATCTTCACACCATAAAGTTGCCTCTATTAAATTTCACTGTTCCTCAAATGCAACAGAGTTTGATTGCTTTGTCTTCCTTTTTCCATACTTTCTGAGCTCCATTAGACTTCACAAAATTAAATTTTGACATGTCTACAAAATTCTGTTCCAGCAGAATACACTAGTAGAAAGGGGGGGGGGGGGGGGGAATTCTATACATTAAAATAGAAAAACTACAATTAACATTTATTTACATTGAATTTGAAGTTAAGTTTACATGCTTGAACATAACATGAGTTAACAACAAAAGTTCAGAAATGTATATTAAATTGTTTTTTTCTTTTGTAAGTGGAAACATCACTTCAAACTAAACTCTAGATAGTCACCCATCATGACTTCATCTCATCTTCCTTGGTACAGCTTCTCCATCACCTATATGCTCTGGTGAAACCTTTCCCTGTGTTCTTAACTTACAGCTCCTAGATTTGGACATAGGTCAAGATGAGAGTGTAAATAGTGCAGTTTAGGTGACCTTCATCAGCCCAACTTCTGATAACCGTCAAGTAGTTTTTCAACCAGTTCCTTATAGTTTTTACTCTTGTTGTTTCCCGAAAAACAACATGCTTGAATGCAACCCAGGCTCTTTTTCTTTCTCTGCCATTTTCTTTTTTACACCTTCTGATGCAAACATCTGTTTTACCTGTGGTCCAGTAAACACACCAGATAAGACTTTGGCATCTGATAATTTAGGAAATATTGGTCTGATCCCCTTAAATGTTTTGCCACTGTGATCTAGTGCCTTGACAAATTGTTTGATCATGTCCAATTTTATGTGGAGTGGAGGCTGAAGAATTTTGTCCTCAGGTACTTGAGCAACATTTTTCACATTGTAGACTCCTGGGTGCAAATCTTTTCTTTCAGTCCATTCTCTTTGGATATAGTGATTTACAGTGTCTCTGTCCCACAAATCCAAGAAACAAGGATACTTAGAGAGTCCTTCTTGCAGTCCAAGAAAACCAAGCATCTTGAAATTTCCACATACATCCCATTTGTTGTGATCATAGTTGATCTTTTGCAACAAAATCTTAACATTGATTTAGTCTTCTTTTAAGTGTACACTGTGTCCTGCTGGTAAGGAAGGATGTTGATTTCGATTTTGAAGTAGTACAGCTTTTAAACTCTTTGTAGAGCTGTCAATAAATAGCTTTTTTACCACAGGGATTAGATTTAAAAATGGCTTGCAGGATTTTGCTGCATTTAATTTTAATCATAACAAAATATTTCAGTGCTTTTGAATGTCTAAAATATTCTTATTGTGGGTATAATGTTGCATCAAAAGTCAAATAGTTGAATTCTAATCAATTACTATATTAAATAATTAGTTCTAATTTTCATATTAATATTTTTTCTTCAGTTAACTGAAGATGATTATGAAGAACAGCCTATGATTGCGGTAAAAAATGAAGAAGAAACTGATGATGGAAATGATGAAGACACTGAAGAAAATGATGAAGATGATTTTGATGATATGATGGAGCCAGCTCCACCAAGTTCTGAAATGCTGATTAATGAAGAACATCAGTACATACAACACCATCAAGATGTTGATGGCACTGAACATAATGAAATTGAAGTGGGTGATTCTGTATTATTTAAGAAACTGCCATTTTAAAATTAAAATATTCTATTAAAATTTTTTCTAAACAGTTAAAGGATGTTTAGTAGAAAAATGCCTCTTAAAATGGAACCATAAATTTTTATCATTTTTTGTTTCTATTCTAAATTTTGAACTTAGCACAAAGTAATAATATAAATATCAAAAATTATCTTAATCATAAAAATGTCACTCATTATATAATCAAATATTGTTGTAAACTTACTTCAAAATAGCGCATCAAGAGAATATACTTGTTGCTTTGTTGCTTTACTTGTTTGGGGGTTTTTCTAATTGTTAAAATTTTTTTTTTAAATATTTTTCCTAAATAATTTCTGAAGGATTTAGAAAAATGATTTAATGTGTAGGTACCAGCAGAACAGATGCAAGCAGAACTTCAGCAAGAGAATGATGAAGATGATGATAATGATGATGATAACGATAATGATGAAGAGGAAGATATAGATGAAAATCTATTTTTTGGAATACCTGATCAACAATCACCAGACTTAGCTACTTGCACTCATTGCAAAGGTAAGCAATGATTAACATCCAATCTCATTTATGTTTGTAATTTGATTTAACTCACTGTTTTCAGTATATTATGAATTTAAACCAATTGTTTATACATAGGGAAATTTCGTAAAGAAGATGTCCATGAACATATGCTGACTTGTCCTGAAAGGTATGTACAATGTCGAGAATGCGGCAAGATTTTATCAAATTTGCAAACTTTAGAGCGACATCATAAACGCTTTCATTTAAAGATACGCGAAGTTCCATGCACACTTTGTGATAAAATGTTCATAGATGAAGCTGCAGCTCGTAAGCACTTAAAAACAGTACATTTTAAAGTAAAGAACTTCCATTGTCCACATTGTGATAAATCTTTTTCTCAACGTAACAAATTAACATATCATGTGCGAACACATTCTGGTGAGAAACCTTACTCTTGTGCAGAATGTGGAAGAAGTTTTTCTTTGCTTTGGAATTTAAAAACACATCTTCGCACACACACAGGTTTGTATTTTTTGCAGTCTTCTTTTGGAACTATGATTTTGTGTTAATGGTTTTTGTTTTTTTCAAATGCTGCTAATACTAAAATTTCATTGGTAAATGTACAAATTAATTAAGTTTTATTTAAAATGTAGTCAAGCTAAAAAGAAAATTATTAACTGTATTATATTATCTGCAGGAGAGAAGCCATATATTTGTGAAACATGTGGGCGTAGGTTTACACAAAAACAGAATATGACATCTCATCTAACTACTCATCGAAAGCCAAAATCAGAAAAGGGTTTTCGTGCACACTTTCCAGGTGATATTGATGATTATGATACAGATCCAGCTAGTATTATATCTAATGAACTAACATTTAAACAAACTCCAAAAGCAAGTTATAAGGCTTTTGAGCAAGCCAAACAGCTTTCTACACAATCAATAGGAAGTGGTCATTATGTTCTTGGTGACATGCAAAGTATTGAAATCCATACTGCTGATCAAGAAGTAACTGAGACAAATCTTCAACATGGTTTAGGCTTACTTTCCTCAGTTGCCCGAAAAGGAGAATCCACTGATGTTCAAGTTGATGGAATTGTTAACATATCCGAAAATGATGGTAATATGGATCAGGTTGTTGAAGTTCTCATTCGTTCCTCTAGTGAAACAGATAGTGCTGGTAACTCTTATACAACACTACAGCTAGGTGGGGCTAACTCTAACCAATCCAAGATTATTATCGATCCAAGCACGCACAATATTACAGATGGTGATGGTCAAGAAATACAACTAGATTGCAATACAGCTGCAGGATTGTCTAATATACTTCAAAATCCCGATGTTCTTGCTGCAATAAATAATGCAGCATCTACCAACAAATTTATTGTAATTGGTCCTGTTAGTATGTTTGATGGGTGCGAATCTTCCACAGGTGTTATTTCACTATCCTCAGCTGTTACAAATGCAGCTAATAATACTAATCCAACATTTTCACAAGAGCAACTTGCACGTCTATCTGCAATGGTGCAAGATGAAGAGTGTTTAGTTGTAAATCAAGTCTCATCTCAATCAGTTAATGACTCCATTTCAGCAACATCATCCCTTGCAGCTGTAGAGAGCTACTTACACGGTGAGCAGCCATCAACTAGTATAATCAAAGGTGATGAAGTAGTTAATAATATACTTAGTTCTATTCGCCCAGATGGTAGAAGTGGACCAAGTGGTATTATTCAATCAGCTGCTTCAGCAGTTCGAGGTTCTAACCTTACCATATGTATGCCTCCAATGAGTCAGAGTATCTTAACAATTTCCCCATCTAATATTTCAATTAAAGCAGATTCAACTCAACGTTTTAACAGAAAACCTCAAAGGGCAAAAATTTCAGCGTCTGAAGTTAGTAGCTCCATGGGCGATGTAGATGAGAGTAATTTAATTATTCAGCATGTCGATGGAAATGAGCTGATCATTGATGAAGGAGATGAAGGTCACAGTTCGATGGAGGCAGAGAGTACTACTCAAAATGTGGAGTATAATATAACTCAAAATATCAATCAACCAGGGTTCATTGATGAAGGAGCTGCTGATAGTTCAGGTTTGATTGTTGATATTGAAGATGAATCTTCGAGTAGTGGTGAACCCATATTACTGCTTAGTGCTGATGAAAATGGACAACCGCAGATTATTGTCAAAATGCCTGATGGTTCTGAGACCATCATGTCTGATCCTGCCCTAGCAGAAAGTCTTATACAAGTTCCCACTATTACAAATGCTCAGATGGGAGATAATGATGCTGAAGCTCAACCTTCTCAGAGTATTCAAATAAGTATGCAAGAACTTGATCAAAGTATATCTCAATCTGATGAAGTGCCCACTCAAAGCGAACATTTCATTACACAGAGCGATTCTACTTTACAATTAGTGACACAAAGTACTTCACAGCACCAGTTTGTAACCCAAAGTGGTTCACCACAGTCATTTGTGACTCAAAGTGAAGCAACAGATGACTATGTTACTCAGAGTACCCAATATTTATCTGATAAAAGCATTAATTCGGAGCATTTGCCAGATCAAAGTTTGAACTCTGAAAATATGCCATTAGTTAGTTATGTTGATTCTAGTAACAATATAGAGTTTATACCACAAGAAAGCGAAGTTAGTGAATCTTCTAATACTACAAATGAACAAACGCCTGATAGTAGTTCTCAGGCTTATGAAAGACTTGATAATAATATTGACTCTAGAATGAGTGTGTTCATGGAACGTGTATCAGGATCTAACGAGCGTTTGGAGCTGAGAGAACAACTCAGTGTTGAATTTCGTGACGAGTTTTGTGCAGATAGTAGTAGCAGTAATATTATTCGCCGAGTTTCAAGTAATTCTTTGCAAGATGGCGTTTGTCAGAGTACAAACTCAAATGAATCCATATTGTTAACGCATTGTGACTCTGAGAACGTATCCTCTTCCGGCTCCTAAGTTAGCGCGTGTGCGTTTGTATATATAGCTTTCTTAGAAAAAGATTTTTTCATGAGGTTATTTAACAAATAAAAAGAAAACAAGTTTCCAAGTTTTATCAGTTTCTAATCTGTTCACTTTTCATCAAAAATATTTCTTTTTAAAAGTTCCTTTTAACTTGAAATTCTAAGCTCATGATTTCTTTTTAATTGACAACATTCTTGTTCCTTGCAGCCATGTTTATATTGTACAAAGAATAATTATTTAGAAGATTTTGAAGTATTTTATTATAGTGTTGCCAGTTTAGTATGCAAGAATACTTGGTATTATCCTATTTAGCTTAATCGGTAATTTGTTATTAAAGAAATTATTATCTAAGATCGTTTATAGTTTTTCTTTTACTAAAAAAAGAAAAAATTTATTTGGATTTAAGATATTTAGCTTTTTAGAGTAAGCTTTTCTTGTGTGCTAAAAATACAGTAGTAAATAGAACTTAACCTTTATGTCGAGACCTAACGAAAACCTTTAATGGGATTAATAGCCACGAATAGATTGTGTCTTACAAAAAACACAGTTTGAAATTTAACATAGTAAATTTTTAAATGTTCTGTTATAATCAAAAACATTTGACATTTAAATTTTTGAATATCAATTTTTCTATGAATATTTTTACAAAGAAAAGAATTTTTCAGAATAAAAAGCTAAAATGGTTTGTATTTAAAAGTTCAAAACTCAAATTTATCGAAAAGTACGAAAAGTAACAAAAGTGCTCAGAAATTCAATTGGTTTAAAGTATGCATTTCACCACAACATCAAATTTTTTCAACATCAATAAATGGAACATGGAAGAGTGAATAGTTCTGAATATATCTTTTAAAATTATCTATGGTTTTCAGTAGCTTCGTACACATCAGTCAGATGTTCATCGTGAAATTATTGCTGTTTTGTGAAGTATGACATTCATATTCTACTCAAATATTCAGTATTTTAACCCGACACCGCATATTGTATATTTAAAGAAACAAACAGAATTTGACTTAATTTCATAGTGTTTATTTAAATTAATATGCATATGTTTAGTTATACCGTAAAATATACTAATAAACCCGCGGTTTAAAACACATCAATTGTTTTTTTGTTCCTAAGAAATGTCTTTATTATCAATTTCAATTTTTTTTTAAACCATTAAGAAAAAAATGTATTCGGTGTCGGGTTAACTGCATTTATTTTTCACTACATAATGCGAGCAAAAATTAGCAAAACTACAAAAACCTTTGACAAGTCACAACCACTTACATTCATTTTAACGAAGTGTGAAAAACACTAATCTTAACTATTGAAATAAAACAAAATTTCCAAACAAATTAAACTATATTTAGCAACTTTAAAAAATCATCACAGGTAATAGGTAGTTTAAACATGCTACTTCTCGTACCTAAAAGTTTGACGATTGCTTATGCCCCTTTAATGCCATAAGTTTGACGTTTAGCTATAGGACCTTCTTTAGGTTATATAGTATCTTTAAATCATAGATGATCTATGAATCCTGAGTTCTTTTTTTTTTTTTTTTTTTTTTTTTCATCAAAAATGTTGTAGGATGCATCAGTTCTACTAATGAACTTTCACTTCCCAGTTCCTCATTGTTCTTGTTGGGCTAGTATAAAGTTATTCAGCCCCCACCAAAGTCTACATACTCTTACATGAAGAATGAGAGTTTTTAGAAAATAAATGTTAATCCCAACTAATGAAAATAAGCTGCATATAAAAAAACAAGAAATTTTTGCAACACATTTCCGTTTATTGTAGAATTAAAAGTCTCATCACTAATTAAAAATCACCTTTGAGTATATCAATTACCATGACTACCGTGAGCCTATCAACAGAGCTGTTAAAAGTATCTCCACCTCTAAACAGTTCTTATGTTGTTATCGAATCATATAAAGGTCCTATAAACATTGACTGATATTTTTTTAAACTCCCGGACAAATACAATAAATACCTAGACTTAAATTTATATATGTATATATATATATAATTTCTAACTCGTTTAGTGAGTCGTAAAGTATTTCTCAATCGCGAATTCTCATTATCCTAAAGTGTGTTTCTTAGTAAAAGAAAATAAAACCAAATTCAAAAGTAGAATGAGGTAAGTAAAAGCTACATGAGTCACATTTGAAAACATAAAATATTTTTATAGTTATATAGTTCTTAGTTTTTTCTAAGGAAACGAACTATATAAATTAAATAGACATTTTTATTTATATACCGCAAAACATTTTTTCTTCAATATTGATTAAACGTTATGATTCGGATCAATTTACTTGCGTATAAAGTCCCCCCGCCCTTTTTTTTTAATTTCATTTAAAATTTTATTCATTTTTTTAGATTTGATGTTGATTAGGATTCACTTATTAACTATGGTCTAAAATTTTTTATTTCTAAGAAAATAAGCAAAGAGAAGTAAGTGGGAAGGTTTCCCCACTTCACTGGTAGCCACTGAAAAAGTGCTATCATCTGCTGCACTACAAACACTACCGCACAACTACACGACATTTTCAGATTAAGACTACTTCTTATGACTTTTTTCGCAGAAGTAGTCCAAATCTGAAAGATTTACTCAAATTTCGATATAATCCAACATTTTGGAGAAACGGAAAAAAGCAAATCGCACTCTTCTACGTCTATGTTATCATAAATCTGGAATCAACAATAATGAAAAAGCTTCTGAGCACTTCACAATTTAGAAAAATTACTGACCCTGTATGTACCTGTGAGATATGCAGAATTAAAAGTGCACAGTTCTTTCATGACCACAACAAGTCCTGTCTACAGATAACCCGACCTAAGTAGGGAAAATCTGAACTTGAAAAGCGTCTTGTTACCTTGTGCAACAATCTTTCATCTTTGGTCCAGTTTTTATGTAAAAAGAATGGAAGCGGCCCAAACTGCATGAAGAAAATTGACCAGGACGTTTCGGGAGGGGCTCTAAAAATGTTATTCAAGCAGAACAAGATCCCAAAAGTTCTACACAAAATAAACTGAACTAAAATTTATTAGCAAAAATCATATAAATCTGCAATATATTTAACTGACAGATATTTAACAAATATTTAATATGTCATAAAGAATAAAGGTATGAAAAGATTATCGCGAAAACGACAGCTGAAAAATTTAGAACATAGCAGCATTTTCAACCTTCAAATATTTTTAAAATTGTATGTATTCTCTGTCATTTGGTTACCTATGTTGATACCAAAAAACACAGAATCTTACTTTATATTTTGACACTTTTACTAAGTGCAGCATCAAAATGCACTAGTAGAATGTGTTGACAAGATAGTGCAGAATTTCTTGAAGACTAAACTTCTATTAAATAATCTTTATTAATTTTACCACCTTTCTTAAAATTTTCAGCAAAAAATGTCGTGAAAGAGTTTTCAGATGGAGAAGTTGAGAAACGCTATTTCCACGAAACAATTAGTCTAAAATTTCACAACATAAACCTGCGATGGTTATATTGTAAATGAAAACGAAATAATAATTATAACAAATTACCAAATTACCGGATTTGTTTTAAGTTTAACATTATTCAAATGAGAAATTGTTATAAAAACCATCTCCCGTGTAATTTGGGACTTCTAAAACCCAGCTTAACATTCCAATGATCAGTTTCATACTGCAATCTGGTTGGTCAAAAATCTAACTCTGCATACGATTATAAAAAAGGGCTGTCCACAATTTCGTTTTTTTTTTCAAATAAATCTGAAGCTATCTTATAGTCAGCTGCTCGGTGTTCATCCTTGATTGATGAACAACAAGAACAAGTGTGCGATGATAATTCTAAAATATAAATAGTATTTGACAAAATTATTCATCCCCTAATTATAGTTATAGTATAATCCAAAAAAAAAAAAAAAGATTATTGCAGCTATTAATAATTCAAACTATAATATTTGAAAAATTAATTATTGTTTCTAAGAAACATGTAAGTTTTTAAAAACCATGATATTAGGAAGCATCGAAATTATTCATACCTTTCAAAATTTTTCTAATTGTATCATGCTGATATATTTTTTTGTCCCAGGGTTTTCTTTTTCGTTTTCAAAAATACTTTGCTAAGACAAAGCGTTTTGTTTATTTTTTTTTTTGAAATGAAGGGTTTTTTTTGATGACATAAGACCCTGCAGAGCGAAGTCTACGTTGTATTGTTCGTTCAGAAACGCTCATGCTTAGTTTCTCTTTAACAGCTCTGGCAGAAATAACAGGATCTCGCTTTACTTCTCGTAAGTTTTAATCTTCTCTACATGTTATTTTTGGTGGACGACCTGAACGTGCTTTGTTTTTCACACTTTCAGTTTTTTTTATATATCTTTGTATTATTGATTGTACCATTGGCTTGCCTTTACTATATTTCTCAGCAATTTCTCTATACTCAAGCCACTTTCATGATCATCAACAATCATTTGCTATACTTAAACAGTGTTTTAGCGGTCTTGGGGATTTTGGCCTTTAAAATAAAAATAAAAAAGATGATTTCCTTAATATTTTGAATTTTACTTTGCGAACAAAAAATAAATAACTTATCAACAAAAACAATTAAAAAAAAAAAAAAAACAATATACAAGCAAACTTACAGCATTAAATAAATCAACAAGTATGAATATTTATGTCATATGTAAAATGACACTTTTAATGTTTAACTTATTTTTTTCTAGTAATCAAGAATAAACACGTTATTGTATAGACACAAAACTTAGTATGCTTACAATTCACAGTAATTCTGTATTTCCAACCATACGTAGACAAATCAAGAACGCGCAGCGAAGGCAAGAGGCAAACTGACAGCATCAGTTATTGAGAAACTTTCCAATGTATATAAAAGTTCTCGCATTACAGATTGTAGTGGAGGATCCATTTCGAGCAAATTATTTCTCAATAAAATTGATAAACTTGTGATACGTATAAGTTTATTAAAATTATACATCGAATCTCTTAATCAAATAGTAAATTTTGATCAGCATACACGGGCTCCATGTTATGACTGAGATCTTAGCCCGTCTTGCAGAGACACAGGCAGGGACAATATGTATTTCAATTAAAGAAATCCTGCAAAATCCTGTTTACCACAGCTGGAACAGCAAATCAATCAAGAGTATACTCATTTTGCAAAGACTGCGGAACCCCAAGGACAGTAATCTGCACAAGCCAGTTTAGACGGCCTATCGCCAGCACACGCAGAGACAACAGCAGCAGAATCAGCCGTGCGCGAAAAAGTTTGTAGAGATAAAGCCCACATAGACAAATCAAGCGTATTTACTGTGGAGCTAAAAGTACTGCTTTTTGGTTGTCTGGTCACTATTATAGCTAGTTTATAATTTTACAAGACTTTGCTGGTTCACCATCATCAATCCAATGCCCAATCTCAGGCGTGTTCTGTGAACCTAGAGATTGCATTATTGCAGACATAAAAAATAGCGAGGCAGTTCGAGATGATTGGAGCATCTTAGCTCTTCTAATGGTGAGTCTTCAAAATGTCTTAACCATCAACGCAATTGGCTGGTGCTCATTGCATCTCCATGATCGACAGGACATAAGTAGTCATCATATGTATTTTAATTAATTAAACTTGTTCGCTGAGATTTCACCTTTGGTAAGGGTTCACGACACTCTTAGAGCGAAGCTGCGGTCGTGTTAAATATAATATATCTTTTTGAAGACATGGTATTCTGCTTTTGTATTAGCATTAGTATTGAGTAAATAAAGCCACACGATGCTTCACTCGCTGCATGCTAGCACTAGCAAAAAGGCTAATGCAACTTGCTGCTAGTAAGCCTGCGATGTCTCCGGTGAGAATACCCGTTTTATCAAGTACCAATGAAGCAGCCAAAAGTCTTTTTGGTGTTGCCCTTCTGCGTTAATATTTGTTTTTAAATTATTTGCCTCATATTCAATAACATTGATCCAGGAAAGTGTGCTACTTTTATATGCTTTCACAAATATGAACATACCAATTCATTGGCATCTAAGAACCTTAATAGTAAGTTTAATATCACCGATCTTGAGTGGATAATTTGAAAAAGGCTCCTCTGGTTTACACTTGAAAATTTTAATATATTCCAGATTTGGATAAAAATGCTCGTCACCAACCATTGTTTTATCTATGAGTCACCAAAATAGCTTTATCTATAAGTCAAAGTAATGCATTTTTTAGGTTATCAAGAATACCAAATGGTTTTGGTAGACCTGGGGTTGGTGGGACTGATGGCATTGGTGGATTCAGTGGAACCACTGTTGCGGATAAAGTGTGTACTTATCATGTGCTCTACACCGTTCGTCAGGTAAACGGAAAAAAACTTGCTGTTTTTAACCCAACCAAAGTTGATATTATTTTAAATGGTGCTTTTTCAAAAATATATTCACAAGGTATGTTTCCCGGACACTTTATTGAAAAGGCATACCGAGTGCTATCCGGTAGTAACAGAGAATTATCTGCTGAGGCGAATCAAATACTCAGTAAGACTGGTTGTTCTCTAATCTTTGATACTAACCAATACAATGCTTGTAATCGGAAAACCTACTCTTAGACTGTCGAACTGTCTACAATATGCACATCCATGGCAATGGGACGGAGCTCAAAAATTCAGGTGATAGCTTCCAGCTCTGAATCACTTGCACTGCTAGAACTGAGACAATTGATTTAGCAGTATTCATCGTGATGGGTGTTATCGCAAATTTTGACAGTGGTTGACTTGAAGGTTTTTTATGGTAAAGTAAAAAAGCTTTATTTTTACGTCCACAAGTGCTTACTCAACTCTTATTTGGTGGGAAGGGAGGTGTGGCAGGGAGGTGTGTAGGGTGTGTGGGGGACATCAATAATTTTTAGTTGTAAACTATAATCAAAAATTGTTGTAAAACTCACTAGAATCAAAATCCATCTCAGGCTGTAATTAATCAAAGAGTAGTCATAAAAACTAACTGCCACAAAACCGCTACATGCAAAATTTTGTGTAAACAAACTAATTCAGACCCTCGAAAACCGAAAGTAGCCCCAAACTGCTAAAAAACCATTGACGACTCAAAAGTAGTCATAAAAAATTAAGTGGCCGCAAACCGCCATTCCCATACTGCTAACACACACATTTTTTTTTTTTTTTATAAGAAACTTTTTTGTAAGAAACTAGTACCAGAACCCCCAAGATCTTAAGAAGCTACTTAGTTCTAAGTTACTTTTCGATAAGAAACTTTTGTTGAGAATTCGAGGAATTTTTCCTAATTCGTGTTCTGTTCGAGGACAAACCTGAGGATTGTATTACATTGAATGATATTAATGGAATTCAAATAATTTTAGCTGACAGTAAAACATTTTAACTTACTTGTTAACATGTTTTCAAATTGCATTTTATTTACTTTTTCTCCCGTCTGGTATTTTAGAAGCGCTTAAGAAACCTTTAGCCAATGATATATTAAGAATAACTAGATGTCTAACTGCCGTAAATCGGTATAAGAAAAAGTGAAGCAAAAATCGGTCATTATGGGGGGCAAAATCTTCACGCTATTTATCAAAACAAAACAAATACGAAGCTTTTGATTTGTTAAATTTGCCCCCCATAATGGCCGATTTTTGCTTCAAAAAATACGCGGAAGTTAGACATCTAGTTACTTTTAATATATCATTGCCTTTAGCACAAGAATTGTAAAAAAGTACCCTTAAAATAAGAAACTTTCTAGTACTGGCTCATTTGCTTGGTTTATTACAAAAAAAAAAAAAAAACGTCTACTGCTTATTTCGAACATTCGCAATTTCGAACAAATTTTATATTCTTTGAGTTTGCCTTAAGAAATTATTATAAAATATCCCGGTTATTTTGAACGTCTTTTTCGATTCCATTGCAAAAATACCGTCTTTCAATTCAAGCTTTAGAGGGAAAATGAGTAAAAATAACAAAATAAGTTAGAACTTTAATTTAATGTCAACCATTTCTGACATTTTTTTAAAACTTTAGTCTAAAGATATTTGAATGTTTTACAGAATTTTAACAACCACTTTTATTCTTGTTTTTCTACCCTATTTATGATTTTTATAAACCTTTGGTTATATAGAACATTCGCTACTTCAAACAAAATCATTGGTCCCTTGCGAGTTCGAAATCAGGTACTCAAACCCATTTTGAACACAGAAAATAAAAATAAGAAACGTGCATTTATTGTTGATACAAGTTAAAGGCGAAGCCTGAACAGGCAATTATAACTACAAGTTACGGTGTAGTTGCATGAACAAGCAAAGCTTTCTTTGGGGTTTAAAATTTAAAAAAATAAAACAGCTGAAAAAAATTTTTATATTTTTTAGAATGATTTTAAACAAATATAAACTTTTTAGTATTTTTTAGCTCTTGTAAATAGTCATAAAGTGTAATAACCTAACTTCTAAACTTCATATGCACAGCCACAAATGCACAAAAGTGAAGATTTTCTGACACGTCACAAAGGCACTGACTGTAAGGACACACTTATAGAAGAAAGTTTTTAACCTTATGAAAATTTACACTTTTGCTTCAACAACATCATCTTTTTTAAAGGTGTACTTCTGATTGGTTTCTAAAAAAAAAAAAAAAAAAGAAAAAAATGTATAAGTTCAATCTGTAAAGACCTCATGATCATTCTGAAGAAGCCACTTAAAGGACAGGGGCGACACCACAAAATGTAGGTGGTTTAAAATATCAGATAAAAAGTCGTTTGTTCGGCGATAAGCTCTCTTTCTACTTTGTTGAACTTTCTTGTCAAACTTATAAGGAATTTAATTGAGATTGTAAAATCTGAGTCGATGATATTAGCATTAGTAATTTTAGATACTTGCACTTGATGGTGGTCAAAAAAAGAAAACAACTTGAAGTAAATAATTAACTTACAGAGAACTCCTTAAAAAGATTTTTTTAATGAGCAGGATTTATATACCTGTCTTAATCTTTAAACAAATTAGGATAAGAGTAAAAAGAAGAATAGATAAGCCGCCAAATGATGACGTCACAAAAGTGAGAATATTAATTTGTTCGCTTTGGTCTTGATTTTCCCTTTTCAAATTTAACATAAATGAACCTTCTTTATTGTAAGATTCAGGATCTCGAGGGATGCATTGATGGTCTTTAACACCATAGCAGCTTTGCACTGAGAAGAAAACATTATTTGGGCAGTCATTAAAACCTGAATTGAGTCTGATAATTTCACCAAAAGTTCGTGCTTCGACTTCAGCTATCTCCTAAAAATTAGTTCTAACAATGAATGTAAAAATCAAAAAAAAAAAAAAAAAAAAGAAAAAAAAGATGACGATTTAAAAATTTCTTGTAACTAAATCTGAATTTAAATGAGAAGAAAGTAATTGAGATTTTTTTTCCTTAACACATTACAACAAACGAGATAACAAGCAATAAGAGGTGTTGCATACTTGCTTAGTTAGATTTCTTTCATACCAAAATCTATCTCCATCTCTAAATCTGATGAACTGTTCTAAAATGATCTTGTGGAAAGTCTCTCCCACTTCAGATCTTGGAACATGGTCTTCAGCAAGCCCTCCAACCCACAAATCAATATTGTTGATGTTTCCATATAGAAGTTCTAACTTCTTTGCAACATCTTCATCAGCTGTAATCTCATTGAAAGATGTGTAGACTAAAAAAAAATTTAAAGGAGTTAGTGTCATGCCATTATTCTCAAATAAAAGAAAGAAAAACTAGATTGAAAGAAGTAATTAGATCAGACTTGCAAAAATTTCTTATTTTATATATATAAAAATACCATTATTAAAAAATAGTACCTTTCAAACCAAGGTGCTTTCGAACTGTATTAAGATCAGGCAACCCATGGTCTCTACCTCGTTGAATGTTAAATGAAGCAAGATCAAAGCCACTTTGAGTACCAGTGGTTGCAGCTGAAGTTGGAAACAGTGTATTGCGCATCTCATCCACCATTAATACATCAACTTCCTGAGCTCTGAAATACACTGCTCCACGCAACAATGGATCAACACCACCTTCTCGTTCAAGGCGATGAGGTTTGAAATACATTTCACGCAAGATACCATGTCCTTCTTCTATTGGGGTACCATCTGGTTTAAGTCGGAAGATCAGAGAGTTTACTTGACTGTGACCAAATCTGGAAATAAAATAATTTTCATATAAATAATTACCCTTTAAAGAACATAGCAAATAATTAAAAATTAAATTGTATTTATATTATAGAACTAAACCGCACCTAAATGCAGCTGTAGCAAATTCATTAAAAACACCTGGATCAACTTTGTCATTGTACCCAGTATATTGGGGTAAAACATTACCACCCAATATTGCAGGCAAATATTCATTGTATGTTATAGATTGCAGTTCTGCAATAACTATACGACGTGCTTTCTGAAAGATTTCTTCATCTGATGCCTAAAAAAGTGAAAATATATTCAACCAAATAAAATTTTAAAGCAACGCTATAGCAAGCATTAAAAAACAAAATAGTTACTATTTCTACTCAAATCCAGAATTTATGGACATTTAAATTTTTGGCTCTTGTATTTAGAAATTGGAAATTGCAAAATCAAATTTTTGTGCACAAATAATTTTAACAAATTTATTACCATAGGATTCTTATACTGATATTCTTGAGCAATTCGATTGTGTTCACGCAAAAATATAGTGTGCATAGCCATCAAACCTGGCTGGACATTAGCACGAATGTCTCCAGCTACATACAACTGATTATATGGGCGCCCTGTAGGATTTTCATTAGGAAATCCATCTAGGTTTTTCTAAATCGGTGAAAAGTTAACTGTAATATTAAATTAAAAAGTAAATTAAAAGTTATTAAAAATTAAGTTCAAAAAGAATGATACAACTATTACCGGTGGGAAACTATTTTCCAACCTCATTCTTCCACCTTTAAATTCTCTCAAATTTGCACAACGACTTAAACTGACACCATATACCATACTTCCATCAATAAATGCTGTTATGGTGTTTATTTGTTGCCTTTCCTTATTTCCAGGATAAATGCCTGTGCACCTAAGTTATATAAAAACTACTTATTAAGAAATTATTTGATTGATACTCTAAAAAAGCATTGATTTCATTGATGATCTAAAAAAGCCATGATAAATGAAATTTATATGATGAAAGTCATACTTGTTATATTGTGTCCGTAAAAAAGGCATAGTTTCCTTATCAGTACTGTAAGGATCAAAATGAACATCACCCTAAAAAGTTTTAATATTATTTACTTCAAGAACAATAAGCAATAAAGTTAAAAAAATTTTTTATGAGTAAAAGAAAAGCTTAAACTTTTGATAAATTTTTTTAAAAATGTTTATATTACATTACCTTAGGAATTGTAATTGGCATCCAAACTTCATTATCATAGTTTTGAAGTTCAAACCTTGGCAAAGCAGTAGCATGGTCTGTGTCATGGTTTATAAACTAATGTAAATTTAAGATTTTACTTATGTCAAAAATTAATTTCTGAAAAATTATCAAATTACACAAATTAACTATTATTTAATGATTTCTATTTTTCAAGTTTTACATTTAACTGCTAATAAAAATCACTATTAATACCTGGCCATAGTGCACAATTAAGTCGCTTAAATTTCTCTTACTAAACTTATCTTGAAGCTAAAAAGATATAAACTAAAAATTATATAGTTAGAAATAAACTCAGATGAAAAACGTTACTTTATTTTCAACTGTCAAAGTACCTGCTTCATCAAAGTGTTACTGATAAACCGTGGCGAAGGTCGATTAGAACCTAGCCCACTTAACTCATTTGGATATGGACATTTATTATTTGTTTTCTGAACAACTGAGCAAGCACTAGCAGGTTCAGACAAATTGTCGCTATAAGATCGAGGGGCAAGTTGTATAAGTGGCTGAGATACAGAGCCCCAGTCAACATTATTCTTATTATTTGATTTTCCATCAAGACGTCTTAATAAAGAATAAAAACTAGATTTATCTCACAAAAAAATATTTTAAAAAATTAAAGTAAAAAAACATAAAAAATCAAATAGAAATGGTTGTTCCAATAGATTGATTTTATATAAAAACACAGCAAATATGTTTAAGTCAAAAATTTAAAGAAAAATAACTTTTATAATTTGATTATTTTTTAAAAATTAATCCAATCATAAATAAATCACAAGATCAGAAATATTGTCGCTAAAAGATCAAAGAGCAAGTTGTAACATAACCATTATCATTTTTAATTCCAACAGGCAGGTTAAAAAGGAATGATAATCAGATTTTCTCACACAAACCTTTCTTCTGTAGACTTTGTAACAATGTTGTTTACTGGAGAACCACTATTGCAATTTTCATACTCAATTGGTGTTCTAAAATCTAATTCAGCTACAGCAGTATCTTGAAGATCTAAGCTATCTGGCTTTGCTCCAATAGTATACTTGATTTTCTGCATCCCAACATCTAGCATTTGCAAAGGTGATGGATCAAAATTTATAGACTTCATATCTTGATTTATAGACACTTTTCCTTGTGATGGCTAATTAAAATTTTTAGAAAAGTTACCAACTTGAAAAAAAAATCATTTAAAATTTGAAAAAAAAAAAAGGTTAAAAATAAAGGAAAAATTTTTTGTGCAAAGATGTTAAAGGTTTCAGCCATATTGTGTTCACACATTAAAGCTCATAGACAATACCTGTGACACATCTTTAATGAACAAATAAGGGCATTCTTCTACTGCGCTCCATACAATTGTACTACTTTGATCACTAAAAAAGAGACTTTTCAAAATTAATATTCAGACGATTTCAAAAAAATATTCAGACATACTTTTACAGAAATATAATTAACAGAAGTATTAAGAATATTTCTATGTTAACTGTAATAAATTGAGCCTTAAATGAAATGGCACCAATTATCAAATATTGTTACATTAAGTTTTTAAAATTAAAATTACTGATGATTGGATATTTATTTATTTATTTTATCATCAAATATGTTCAATAAAAGTTTTAAAATACTTGCTCACAAGCAAATCATGTCTACTATATAAAAGTTGGTAAAGTTCTTAAAATAATTTATATAAACAATATACGAAATTAACACAAAGCAAAAAATAGGAAAAACTTGATACCTTAAAAAATTAATTATTAGCTCATTGATTTAATAATTAAACTTGAACTTAATTAGCTAACTATTGATATGAAAAAATTTGTGTTTTTTTTAAAATTAGTAACAGATTATGTTACAGTTTTGCTATAATGTTAAGGAACTGTCACAAATTTTTACCTTGTTTATTTGTTTGATTATAATTATCCTTTAGAGGAGTTTTTTTAAAATTATGCTTATATTTTATTTGCTCTTTGTTTCTTTAATATAAATAGTTTTTAAATATTCCTTTAAAAGCTTATAAAAAATACACTAAAAACACTTTTGACTTATCTTTTTAAATAAATTTTTTCGTTTCAGAGTTATAAAGCTTGAAAGTTACATTATCAAAAGTTTTCTTATTTTTTATATATTTACTTTATATCTAGTTTTCTTATTTTTTCTTATATTTTTTAAGAAACTTTAGAAAGTCTGTAGAAACACTGTATATAAAAACCTTTTAAATATTTAAAAATTTTGAATTAGAATTTCAATAATAACTTGCTTTATTTATAAACATTGGCTTTTCTTTGTAAATTCTTACAAACACCTTGTTTTGTTTTTTTGCATTAATTATACTCTTATTACTTTATTAGTTTTTGATTATGAAGAAGATGGAGATGAAGATATATTAGTAGTGCCAAATGTTGGCCCTGTTAATTTCTTTAGGAATGATAAAGGCAACAAAAACTTCTGGCTTCGTGTTGAAGCAATGCATATGTGGGTTCTTTTTTTTTTATTAGAATGTTTTTGTTGTTGTTGGTGTCCAGTGTTGTAACTGGTAAAGTTTATATTAGCTGTAAATCACATCATGAATTTTAGATGTGCCAACAATCCCAAAAAATTGTGTAGCAGTTATGGAGCTAGAGTATATGTTACAGATAAAACAGGGTTAAGTCAGGTATATAATCTCAATTTTTCTATTTTAAGACTTATTTTAATTTTGCAAAATGATTTTATGTTATTATTTTAAACAATTTAAATGTTTATTTTGCAATAAATGATTGATTATTATTTAATTCCAACATACGTACTCCTGAATACATTATTAATAGAATATAAACATAATAAAGCTGATTACTATAATTTAATTATTTATACAAAAATGATTCTCTTTTATCAATAGAGATTGATAAAAGAGAATCATTTTTACAATTTTTAAATTGCTAAATAAAAACCGAAGAAATACCTCTAGTCTTTTTTAAAAACTTATTAACTACCAATAATAAAAATTTATTAATCAAACATGAAGAAGATATATGTTAGATCTTGAACTAGATATATAACGCTATAAGTTCTTGACTTGGTTGATAATTATAAAAGTATACTTTGGTTAAAATAAACTATTTTAAACCACCCCCATAATATACCATAGACAATTGCTGCCAATTCAACATCAAAGCACAAATATTTAATAAAAGACTATAAACTAAATCTATTAAAATCTAGAATAGTATTAATTTGAATATTCCCAAGCAAATAGCAACCTTTGGGGCCTGATGACTTTTATTTTCATATTTACAGGAACATCATTAATGGTTAACTCTTGTTTAGTCTGGGGCCAAAATACACGAACAATGACTGGGCTGTTTAGCGTATCCAAACCAAAATGCACGGTTAACTCACTCTGACTTAAAAGACTAGTCTTTGAACCTACTGACCAAGACTGAAATTAAATAATAATCAATCATTTATTGCAAAATAAACATTTAAATTGTTTAAAATAATAACATAAAATCATTTTGCAAAATTAAAATAAGTCTTAAAATAGAAAAATTGAGATTATATACCTGACTTAACCCTGTTTTATCTGTAACATATACTCTAGCTCCATAACTGCTACACAATTTTTTGGGATTGTTGGCACATCTAAAATTCATGATGTGATTTACAGCTAATATAAACTTTACCAGTTACAACACTGGACACCAACAACAACAAAAACATTCTAATAAAAAAAAAAGAACCCACATATGCATTGCTTCAACACGAAGCCAGAAGTTTTTGTTGCCTTTATCATTCCTAAAGAAATTAACAGGGCCAACATTTGGCACTACTAATATATCTTCATCTCCATCTTCTTCATAATCAAAAACTAATAAACCGCGTCCTTCTCCATTGAACTGCATTCCTTCTTCAAAAGCTTTATCTGCCATGTTTTGATTTCCTATGTTCTGAAAGAGCATCATTTTACCTTTAGTATATTCATCATCCATGGAAGTAGAGAATGTGTCCATCCCGCTAGTTGTGACAATATCCAAGTTGTGATCATTGTCAAAATCAATGAAAGATGCTCCCCATGCCCAATTGCTGTTTTGAACTCCAGCCTGTAAAAACAACTAATAAGATAAAAACATAAAAACAAAACAACAAGTTAAAGCACTTTACACTTAACAGCTGCCAATAGAATCTGTGATTAACAAAATTACAAGTTGAAAGTATTAAAAATTGTAAGTATTATTTTAAAAACAAGAAGAAAGCTAATAATTACAATTTTAGCAATATTTGAAAATGACCCATTTTTGTTGTTTTGAAATAATCCATTACCAGAGGATCCAAACAGACAATTTTGATAAGCACAAGCACCAGGAGTAAAGTAAACTCCAGCTAACATAACATCATTAAAGCCATCTTTATTTAGATCACCAGTTGTTTGACCCATGGCATTCTTCCAAAAGTAATGTTACAGAATTTTATCATTTGTTTACACTTTTTTTTTTACATAATATCAACTAAAAGTTCATTATTAAGAAAAGCATCAAATAATCTTTTGATGGGAGAATTAGTAATTACAAACAGAAAAGTAACACATACAATGGCACCATCAATACCACAACCAACTGTACATTCTGTAAATGTTCCATTTTTGTTATTCCAGAACAGTTTACTGCCTCGAAAATCACCAGAAACAAGAAGTTCTGGCCACCCATCATTGTTAAAATCCTTAATTGGAAAGTCTTAATAAAATAATTAGTTCAATAGTAATAAAATGCTATAACAAATTCTCATGGCAAGTAACAATTGAACAACAACTGTTCAATTAATTTGCTATAGCTAAAAGGCAAGTTCAAAGAACTTTTATTTACATCTTGAATTTACATCCTAAATCTTGAACAGTTTTTCACTTGAGCTTTAATATTTATAACATTTCAAATCCTTGTATAGCTAGTATAGTAAGTAGTGCATAATAAGAAAAAATTACATACAGTGAATGATGAACCAAACACAAAGGTTCCAGAATCATGGCGATTTAAAAATTCCCAATAGCTATCCATATTAAGGCCAGCATTCTCTGTAACATCTTCAAAATATCTAATTAAAAAGAGTTCTGATCAAGAAATTTACTCTTGATCAGAGACTTTAATATCAGATAGTTTTGTAACTATCAATTGCATATGGGAGCCATAGATTTATTAAAAAACTTAACAGTTTTTATTTGATTATGGCAAAACTACATTTTTTATTAACATTAATACATAAAAAATTAAGAAAACTAACAATAAAGAAATTTTGCAATATTATATACCCTGGCTTTTTTGATCCAATATTTCTCAAAAGTCTATTTGCTGAAACCTAAAAGGAAAATATGACTGTTTTTATGTGACAAAAGAGAGCAAAGAACTTGAATATTTTACAAAAATATATCAGAAAACAAAAACATATTGAAATAAATGCCTAAAATATTTAACCTTTCCATAGAAATGATAAATCCATTCTGAAACATATATATCAACATAACCATCTAAATCAAAGTCTCCAAATGTTGGTGTCATACCAGCTAAGTTGCGCCTGTCAGGAAACTGCATTGAAACACCTCTAATTAAAGCTTCTTCTGTAAAATGCCCACCTTGGTTTATATATAAATAATGACGAACATCCCCCATTGTTGTAACAAAAAGATCCAGATCACCATCTGCATCAACATCAAGCCAACCAGCACCATTACCATAGAGATCAGGACCAACATTAGCTGATACTGTAACATCTGTAAATGTACCATTACCTAATAGAATTGGATATTATAAATCATTTAAGGTAATGTTTTTTTAATCAAACTGTGAGCATGACAAAAAACCTTTGCATAAACATTTTTAAACCATGTAAAACTAAATTAATTTATATACTTTTATATGTGTATCATAAAAACAGAATTTCATGTTATTTTGATGTAAGCAAAAACTAAAAAGTATTAAACAATTTTATGAAGGTTTATTATACTCTATATACCATTGTTTCGATAAAGTACACTGCGATCTAGAGCTACTGTAAAAAATATATCTTGAAAGCCATCATTATCATAGTCACCAACTGCTGCTCCACCTGTGAACAACTCCATGAAACAAAGGTCATTTCTAAAACGATTAGTAATGTTTAGCTCAGTTGAAAGAATCACATATTCAAACCTGCAATTTGGACGCAAAGGAGGACTTTTGCGATGAAAATGGTTAAAACCAACTTCCTAAAACAAAATATTAAATAATATATTTGCTATATTATTCATTTTATATGCACTTATAATGGGATTTGTTTGTGTGTGCTTGAATTCAACTTAACTTAAAATTCCACCTAGGCAAATTTTTTTGAGCTGAACCTTACTTTAACAAAAATGCATCTTCTGATTATTAGTAATACCAAAAGGTGACTTTTCTATGTTAAATACAGATACAACTCGGGTATGGGAACATAAAATCGTAGGTTAAAATTTAAAAAAAATCAAATTACCAATTATAGTTTTTTACAGAATAAAAACATAAACTTCTTTGAAATGATCTAGACGAAAGTCAATCGCTTCGGAAAAAGTCTGCCATTTATATTTTTGTTTACAAAATAAAGCATTAAATTTTTTTTTGATTTTATGGCGAAAATAAGTTTTAAAAGTATTAAAATTTTAAGATTTAGTAGAATTGTAAATTGTTACCAAGGTACAGTGGTGGTCAGGGAATTAGCACACTATTCTTATAATCTAATAATTTTCCCAAAGTTTTTAACCAAAATGTCATTTCTATTGCAAATATATGGAAACGTATTTAGCACACATTCTGTAAACATTTATTTAAAAAAAAAAAATGTTTTGCATTTTTTAAAATTGAAATTATCAAAAGTAACTGTGTGTAAACAATACAATATTTTTATTGGATTTGGGCGTTAAACATTTTTGGTAATTAGGTCGTACTTACTTAAAATTATCGTCAATATAAAAAACAGCGAAAAATCAGAAAATTTGCAGAAAGTATTGGAAAGATCTCAGAAATGGGTTTATGATGCAATACAACACATGGAGACATAAAAAGAACAATAATATTTTAAAAAAAAGCTCTACTAAGAGCAGATTATTATCTGATTTTAGTAGAGGTTTTTTAAGGTGCGCTAAACATTCAACTAAAGCCAAGCTTTAGTTGAAAGTTTAGCGCGCCTTTTGAAAGTAGTAAAATAGCAGAAAGGTTACCCAACCAAGTATAAAAGTAAAAAAAAAATAAAATAAAACAAAAAAAAACTGCTAACTTTTACTTATTTCTGCTAATTTCATGGCCGAGGAAAACTATGAATTTGAATTAATAAAATTGAAATTTGACACTCATAACTATTATTTTCTGATGAAAAGGAATCATTGTATGGCATTTAAGTTTATAACAGAATATTCGCACATTTTAGGGAAATAAAAGGTAAAACTTAACTTTCTTAAGCATCTCTGTTTCAATTTTGATAATGTTTATCATTTGTGGCTTTTAAGGTCTTAAAAATTTTTTAATAATTGCTTATATTTTCAAAAGGTTTAATGTTAGTCCTAAAAAATTCGTACGCTGTCTAAAAGTAATTATTTAAAATATCTACTACGCTATCTGAAATCAATTTATGAAAAGATTTATAATATGTAAAGTCTCTATAACCAGCAAAATGCATGCATTAACTTCTTTATATAAATCATTCCCTTGAGTAGAATGGTTGAAATTAGAATTTCAAATTATACCTTTGCAACTTCTTTGAATGTTGTAGAGATGTTTCTTATTAGGTTATTTTGTGTGGTTGTGGTGGAATCGTAGCATGTTTTAAAGCTACCCATATCTAACTTGTCATTTAATAAAACTTCCAGTTTACTTATATCTGCTTTTCTATTCCAGCTGTTACCAAGATTGTCTGTAAATGTTTGAAATATCTGCGAGTAGGAAGAGAGATAAAACTTATCATCTTTTGTAGTTATATCGCATTTCAATTGAAACAGCAGTTGAAAAAATGTAAAACTGGCCAGAAGAACGATCATTTTTTTTTTTTACAGCGACTAAAATTTACGATAAGTAAAAGTTTTTATGAATATATTTTTTTCTAAGCTGTAGTCAAGTTAAACCATTTTGCATATTTCATGATTGCAACTAAAAATCACAATTTAAATAAATATTAATGAATAGAAATGAGGTCAGTTTTATAAAATTGATGCTCTTTACCGATTATTTCTTTAAAACACGAATAAAAAATAATTATACGAATATGATATGATTATGAGATAATTATGAGATGGGTTTGCAATCTGTTATTTTTTTTTGCGCAAAATTTTTCAATATTTTTAAGCCATTTTTTTAAAACTAGATAATACTCATGCTGTATTGGCTAACATACATTAGCATAAATTAACTTTTTTTTAAAAAAAGAAGCTTAACCTTGCTCTCTGGGTATTTTAATGTAAGATCCCGATAATAGTTGCCTTGTTCGGTTGGCGCATAATTCATCTAAAGTTGTAAATTTTCTGATTTCTGTGATATTCATGAGGTCGATGTCGTAAGCCCGTTTTTCTAACGAATAAACAGTATGAGTGCCACCAACAGCGGACCGGCCATGTTGAAGATCTAGAAAATTTCAATAAGCTATAAACGTGAATAACTAATTGTGACAACTAAAAATCCGGACAAACTTTGTAGCTTCAATAAATATGACTAACAATGTTTTATAATTTTATAATCCTACCTTTTTATATTGCAAATATAATCCTCTACAATATACCATAATCTTTATTATTATTATATTTTTTTTTTTTCAGAACTTATTTAAACATGCTTGAATAATCAAGAAGCACTCCGAAAGCGAGTGTACACTTTTTTGGATTTACATCCAAAAGAGGACAAAACGTTTATTGTTAATCGTTTCCGTATGGAAAATATCCCAAAATCGACCATTTACAATGCTGCAACAAAAAGAGTATAATATAGGACCAGAGCGAAAGATCGGAAGTGGCCGGGCTACAAGGAAAATGCCTAATAAATTGATCAAACGCGTAGAAAAAATGATTGGTAAGAAAGATGGTGTTTTGCAGCGTAGTTCAGCCAAGAAGTTCAACGTTTCCCAGCACTATATATCCAAAATTATCAACGAAAAGACAAGCATTCATTATTGTAAAAAAAAACTAAAGCACAAAAAAAAAGTATCGGCTCAGAAAGGGGGGGGGGCTGTGCATCCTAAGAGGCAAAAATGGGTTGCACTTTTTCGGAAAAACATTGTGATCATTGACGAGTCATATTTTTCTTTTAAGCAAAACTGATCTTTCTGGCAAAGCAGGATGTTATACTTTTGATCTCGAAGCAACGCCTAATGAGGTCAAACTCAAAAGAAAAAACAAATGTTAACCAAAGTTATTAGTTTGGATAGCCTTGTCTGTGAAAGGATTCTTAGAGCATTAATCGCTCGTTCGGGCAAGCAGTCGACAAGGATGTGTACATTTCCAAATGTCTGATTAAATAAAAGAAGTTCATTAACGAGATTCACAATAACGACGATATTGTGTTTTGGCCAGCTTGTGTGTTTTGAAATGCTTAGAATTCCTATAAAAACTTTTTAACAACTCTGTTAATAATGCTTTCATTCTCCAAAAAATGTTGATAAGAATATTTTCTTCTGGTAGAATCTGAAACAGTCCTCACTCTTACTTTCCTTTTTATAAATTTAGCACAAAAAGCATTTTTTGCTATTATCATTTAAAATCCAAAAAGTGTTTGAATATGAATTTAATTGGTTGTTTTTGAATGAGTTCATCGCATTTTTATCAAAGACTTACATTTAAACAAAAATCAATAGTTATAACAAAAAATTAATCAATTATGCATTTGCCGTTGCTGTTTACGGCCTCCTCCAACCTCTTGACAAATTTGTTGATGCCATTCCGCCAAAAATCGGCCAGTCTGGTATCGAAGAAGTTCTCAGTTTTAAAGGTCCTCTTCATTGTTTAAGGTAACGCCCCTCATATGTTTTGATTGTTAGCGAAAAAGATGGTAATCCGTAGGTGTAAGGTCCGGAGAATACGGGGATGCTGAAGAACCTCTCATTCAAGCTCTTGGAGTGCAGCTTTGACAATCTGTGCAACATGGTGCCTGGCGTTGTTGTGTTGTAAGACCGCGTGTTGCAAGAAGGCTGGCAAGATGTCGAGAACAATTTGAAGACGATTTTCTTTGTTGTTTTTGTTACGCTCGTGAGGCACCCAGGCTCCCAATTTTTTTCTGCAAATCTTGTTAAATGAAGATGATTTAGAGCCGTTTTATGATAACAGTTCATTTTTTCAGCCAATTCACGACTTGTTTGGTGATCGTCCTCCTTTAAAACTGCTTTAAGATGCTCTTCATCGAATTCAGAAGGTCTTCCGCTGCCAGACGTGTTGTCGACGTCAAAATCGGTGTTTTTGAATTTCTCAAACTATTTCCGTGCTGTAGACTCACCTATGACACCTTTTCCGTATACTGCTCCAGCAGCTTTTTAGCCTCGCTGAAAAGTGAAGAAGAGCAGGCATTGAAAATGTTGCTCCTGGATATTCTATTTTTAACCTAAAAAGTTATAAAAAATTAAACTAATTAAAAAGACGATTAGCATAATTTTGTAGAGCAAAAAGAGCTCTACGAAAATGATAATGATCAATCAAATGAATATTACACTCTTTCTCAAACTGCAAAGAATCGTTGTAAAAAAATGTAAAAACGCTACGAAAGTATTTCCCAGCACAATACATGGAAAAAAAAGACATTTTGTACGGTTTCGTAGTCTGCCATCTTCATATTGTTACCAAATTATAAAGTCAGGTGACTGATTAGTTAGAACCAGCATTTTTTTAGAAGAACAAGTAAGCATTAAATAAATTTCCTTGTTTGGATATAAAAGATTCTCGTTCTTTTCCCACTTTATTTGATAAGCCATTTCGAAGTTGTAACGAATAAGCATAATAAGCAAATTTTAAAAAAGGAGATAGCACAAAGTGAGTTCTAATTTGAAATGTACCAGCATGGGCGTTTAAGAGATAGACGTGCAACTCATTGTTTTACATTAAAGAGGCCGCAGAAATCAGCGAGCCATGCGAGTTTCCGACAAACTCTAAATTTTCACCCGTCAACAAAAAAGTCTAATAAAATGGCTGCCCACAGTTTTAAAACAGAAACTCTGATCACGTGGTATTAGTTTAAACTTACATAGCATTTGTTTAATAAGACTGTTCTGGATAAAATGACTACTTTACGCGTTGACAAATTACTAAACAAAATACACCAAGGTAAAGGAAATTAGTTGTCGGCACGAACAGATTTTCATCATTTTTTCAAGATGAACATTTGTAAATTTTGGAACTTTTTTTCGTGTAAACAAAACCAGTAAATGATAATTTAGACCTGTAAGGATAATTAGCGAAATATAAAAAAGCTTAAATAAATTTTTTGTCAAGATCTGGTTTCATTTAATTCCTTGGTCCTTCATTCACCAGCCTTAACTTTGTGCATTTTTTTAGTATTTTTCCGATGTCGCCCTTTTTTTGCCTCGACTCACGGCCTACTTAATAATAGGCCTGAAAGACGCGCAACTGTTGTGTAACTGGTTGTAGAGGAAACTATGATAAAGAACATAAAGTTAAACTTTTTTAATTACCAAACAAAAACCGTAATCCTCAAGAAAGAGAAAGATGGATTAGATCTATTCCAAGAGAAAACATTCCAAATGGTCCAAATACATTCATTTGTGAAAATAATTGGCCAGTTAATTATGAAACTTGTCACGTTCATGGTAAAATTCGTCCCTTAAATCCACCAACTATTTTCATCTGTGTATTTCAAAGTCAAATTCCTACACCTCCAACAACAAAAAGAACAACAACAAAACCACTACCATCTACGCGTAACATGAAACCTGATGAAATTTCAGCTCACTTGGATTTGTATGAAATTAGTTGTTTTGATGATCTTTGCCTAAAAGTAAGCAAAGAAGTTATTCCATTTCCAGTAACATCTTTTACAGTGGATGATGGTTTAATAGTCCAAAGTAAGGATTATATTGATACCTCTGCTATTCCACAGTTTCTTTTAAAAGTTAAAATTGATATGCGATTTGAAGGTTTTCATTTTAGATCTAGATGCTCTATTATACCACTGTGCAGTAATCGAATACATAAAATTACATCTTACTTACAAATTTTAGAAGCTATTAGATATTTACATTCCGTTGAAATGGATCATAAAAAAAACATCATCCTACAACAAGTTGTTAACATGCATGCATTAACATTTGTTGGTAATAAAAAATATTCTCCAGAAATTCTAAGTAGGGCTTTTGAGTATTTTTCAATTTCATGATCTCTTTACAGTCGTATTAAAGATGACTATGAAATGCCAAGTATTGTAACAGTTGGTAAACTTATATCTAAGGTTAGTAAGCTAGAGGATTTTGATTTCCTCAACAAATATTTTAGGCAACTAGAAGATCCTCGTCAAAAAAATGTAATTAATATAATTGATGAAGTTTATGTAAAACCACAACTAACGTATCAAAGGGTAACTTATTTGAAAAAGCAGTAAATACTCCAGAACATTATGCAACCACTGTTTTGAGTTTTATGATTTGCTCATTATTAGGAGGAAAGAGGTTTCTGTACAAAGTACTGCCAGTGTATTGTTTAAGTGCTGATTTTCAATATGAACAAGTTGTTGATATGTTAAATTTGATTCGTTCATGTAATGGCATTACTGCTGCAATTTTATTTGATAATAATAGAGTAAATCAATCATTCTTTAAAAAATTCAATTTGATTTCTCCATGACGCACAACTGAAAACATTTTTTTTGCTCTATGATTATGTACATCTAATCAAATCTATCAGAAACAATTGGTTAACTGAAAAAATGCAAGAGTTAAAGTATTCTGACTGCGGCCTTGAAAAAACTGAAAAGTGGGTTGACTTGAAGAAGCTGGTTCAGTTAGAAAATAATTCTATTGTGAAACTATCAAAGCTTAATGAAGTTTCTATCTGTCCAAAACCTATAGAACGACAGAATGTTGCTTTATGTCTCAGGATTTTTTGTGTTGAAACGTTAACATAACTAAAAATTCATCCAGAAATGCAGGATTCAGGTGGAGCTGTTGATTTTATAGAAAAAATTGTAGACTTTTTCAAAATCCTAAATGTAAAAAGTCAGTTCGAAGACATTAAAACAAAGACTTAAAAAGGGCTGTCTTTGATAACCCTAACGATCAACAATTAGAATTTTTACTTGATATAGCAAGTATGTTTGAAAAAATGGTTCCTAAAAAACAAGGACAAAGAGTAAAACAACTTACCAAAGATTCTCCTTGACTCAAACACAGATTTTGATGGAATTCAAACAAGTTGTGAACATGCTTGTTTGAAATGTGGATTTTCGCTAAATGATGACAATACCTTCATTGTGTTTCATAATCTTTCAAATATGGAGTTAGCTTTGTCTAAGTCTATAAAAATGGCTTTAGTTTATATTGCAGGATACATCAGTAGAAATGATGTAGATGAATATGATACACAGTTCTATTAAGACGAATTTGGAGAATTTACTAAAGAAATCAACATAGGAGGCTTGAAGATACTTGGAGACAATATGTGTCAATGGGTGATTTATTGCTATGTATTTTTTCATTACATCATGTCATCAGTTTGTAGGACAAGTTTTATAAATATAACAATGATGATAGCAAAATTTTATGGATTTGAAAAGATAGATAAGTTTCATGGAAAAATACTAACATTATTTAACAACTATAACAAGCTTTACTCATCTCGATCGACAAAAGAACCAGCTTTAAAAGTACTTAAATTGTCACAAAAATGATCA
Source organism: Hydra viridissima (assembly GCF_058129835.1). Lineage (NCBI taxonomy): Eukaryota > Metazoa > Cnidaria > Hydrozoa > Anthoathecata > Hydridae > Hydra > Hydra viridissima. Next base: position 4,493,463 of record NW_028324308.1, on the reverse strand, counting down.
TAGCGGAGCAGAAATATAAATCTATGTAAAATATGTTTTGTGAAGTTTGTGAAATTTGAAAAGAAATCATTTATATTATTAAAGAAAAGTGTTGTTTTTTTAGTAATCGATTAAAAAATATTATCTTATTTTAAAAGGTTTTTAAAATAAACAGCTCTCAAAATTTGAAAACAAGCAATTTAGCAGCTGGTATAGCGAATTTTAAATTTTAACTCAACTTATTTGTTTACAAAATTGTTTAAATCGACATATTTGTTTACAAAATATCCGCCTAACAGCTCAAGTTTACTAAGGCGGGAAACCAGTTTTTTTCTAAAAAAAAAAAAAAAAAGCCGATAGCTTTAGTTAAATTCGATTGGTTGTTTCGTTAATAACTTATGCATACCGCGGTAAGCTTCGGTACCGAGAACTTTATAATTTAAGATTATGCAAATCGTATTTGGCGTCAATAATTTCTTTTGTATATATAAGCAATTTTTAAAAAATAGTTCTGTTGTGAATGACGCATAAGATAATTTATATAATAAATTTACCGAAAACTACAGCCGAGAATATTGAGGAAGTATAACCGAGTAAAATACAACCGCGACTCATTTTTATTACATTTGGGTAATTCCGTGTCAAAACAACAACAAAATTTCAAAAAAATAACCCACTATCTCTAAATGACTTAATTCTTTCAACAAAGATACTTAACTAGGCTAAAAAGAATTCCACAAAGTTGTTTTAAACAAATCGGAATATTTTAAAAGTTATGCTCGTTTAAAATTCAAAACTTTGTAACATTTTTACTTATCATGCGCCCCTAGCAACGTCCTTAGTAACAAGAAAATGTCAATACATACGTTGTTACCTTAACTATATTATTTCATAATTTGAAATTTTCCACATATTATTAGATGCTAAACCATAAAATTATACTAAGAAATAATAATTTTTTATATTTATTAATAAATCAAAAAGAGTAAACTGGCATTTTTAATAAAATTTAAAAGTAAACAGGCTTACTATAAGAGGAATTACAGAAAAGGTTATGATCTATATATTTCCAAACTTCATATTCTTAAAGTATATATAAATACCTAAAAAAAAAAAAAAAAAAATTGAGTTGTTTTTCGACTCACTAATCTAAAAAATTTAATTTTTATTTTTGATTGAAAGAATATTGAGAATGAGACAGAAAACTGATAGGTATTTATGTTTAGGCACAACCAGAAAGTAAGAGTTCTTACTTATGTGTAAAACTACAATATGCATATGTAATAAACTCAATTAAAAATACTTAAATATTAAAAACAGGCATTTTCACTCAGAGCTAGTCAAAAATAAGAGGTATTTTCACTTAGGTATAAAAATGCAATATTCATGACATACATGTCTATGAATAGTATTCATGTCCGTAAATAAACTCAATTTTAAATATCAAAACACATTAATTCTTTGAATTCCATGTTTTTATGAATTGACAAATTTATATTCAAATCAGTGAACTTCTTCACATATTCCTTTGTTTTTCTTTGGACTGTAAAATAAAACAAAATTAGGTAATATTTGTTAACAAATGAAAAAATATTGTCATATACATATCATAGACATATGCAAACTGTCAATTCTAAGAAATAATTGATAAAAGGAAGCAAGCAAATGTTTTTTAAGATTCAAGGGCCATGTTGGTGCATAAATTTAAATCCCACATCAACTTTGCACATCACTTTGCATCTCACAATTTTTAAACTTGTAAGTCAAAATAGGGATAGTGTCATCACTGCAGTATTTCATCTTAACTTCATTTTGACATACAGGAATAAATTCATGAAAGTCTCTTGTTCCTGGTATTGTTTTTACATTTTTAAATCGTTCAGATTGTAATAATCTTGTTTCTATCAAACTTTCACTTGAAATATAAATAAAGTTTATACCTTTGATGTTGTTAGTGCAATATGTAAACATATCACGTGAGTTTAATATTTGATTTGTAGAAACTCTCTGCAAACTAGCATTAGCTACAAGCCGTTTAACTGTTCCTCCTATACCATCACAAGGTTGCTTTCCATGGCTGGTTGCAAAGAAAACCCATTTTGCATCTATTCCAAAGTCTGATTTATGCTGACATAGATTAAAAATATTTTTGCAGTTTTTATATTGAGATGAACAGCCATCAGAAAAGTAGATCACATTTACAATGCTGGGTATCTTTTGCTTTAGATTATTGATAATTGATTTTTGTATCTCGTAAACCATTGGTACATCATGATTGTTATCATCTGATATAATGCAATATGAAGTGGATTGCAACACTTGATTTTCTTTATAGTACACAACTACTGGATGAAGTGTGCACTGAAGATTATTCCAATGAAAACCTTGTACTTCATCCTGCACAACAAAACTATAGTTTTCTGCAAAATCTCCTAGAACTATTGCACTATTTGATGGCAGTTCTTCTTTAAGATTTTTTAAATATTTAGATTGGCATTTAGAAATATATGAATGTGCTGTTAGCTTGACTAGTTTTTCCATCACCATATTTACAAAATCTGGTATGCTTACAAGCTGTATAACTAAATCTGATCTATCAGTAGTAACCCATTGGTTAAATTCGATAGTATCTTCTTCCTCAAACTGTCCTATTAGTTCGAATAGCTTTTCTTCTAATTTAGATGTATTTTTTGGACATTGTGTACATCGATGTAACATGCATTCTTTGTTTTACATATCACAAACAATAAATTTATATAGTTCATGGTAATCAATTTTAACGGGTAGGAGAATTAACTTCATGTTTTGATGGTAGATACAAATGCACACAGAATGGGTTCCTGATGAGTTTGGCAAAACACACCATTTAGGTCTTAAAACACAAAACTTGGAAAAACCTAACTTTACATGTGGATATCGAACTTTAAATGAAACAAATAACTCTTTTAAGCTTGATAAAAGTAGTCGCTTTTGCATATGGAGTTTCCAACTAACACTTACAAAATCCTTTTGACCAGGCATCTGGCGAGAGTTTTCATTATCTTCATAAAAATTTTTTACTAAAGTATTTATTTGATCAGGGAGCATTTTACCTCGCTTAGTTTGTGGAACTGCAAGAATTCCTTCCTTCTTTGCTAAAGATCTAGATTTTATTATTAGATACTTTGAAACACCAAAATACTCACTAGCTGCTTCAATTGACCATTCTTGTGGGCACAAAGTCAATATTTGAATTTTGTCCCTAAATGAACAGCATTTTTCAAGTTTATCTTTTATCAAAACTAACATATTTTCGAACTGAACAACTTTTTTTTTAAATCAAGAATATATTCATTATCAAAAACTTCAACTTCTGTCAATGGAATTTTTAAAGAACTTGATAACTTTTCTTTGAAAACTGTTGTAATAGTTTTAATTTTTTTTTTCCCAATACTCATACGATTCGCAAATGGCTGTCCATGAAGCTTGACTGGTGACACGCCAATTATACTGAGACAATCCGAAAGTTCTTGTCTATTTTTATTTATATCAGCTTCTTGTTGAACGTGAAATACATTTTCTTTATTTATACTTTCATTTGTGTAATCATCAGAAATATCAATGTTATCAGTATTAATTTCAGTGGAAGCTTTTAATTTGACTAAGCAATTTGTACAAATTTTTTGACCAGGTACAATATTGAACCTGTTGTTTAAAGCTATGGTTCTTAACGTGACTACTCTGAGAGATGCTAAATTAAAAAATATAACTTCATAAAATAAAATATGCCTAGTATTAACAAACATAAAGACCTTAAAATTATGACAAAGTAACATTTATAAAAAACTTTATGACAAGCTTTACTAACCTTTGCACGGTCTTTTGTGAACTAACAGTGGATCACAGCATTTATTCTGAAACACAGGGAACTTCTCAAGATAGAACTTTTGATGATGAAAACATAAGTCAATAATCAAATCAGGAGAAACACCAGACCTCAGCGCAACTAAATTTTGCTCATCTGGAGCTAAATCTTTAAAAAATATTATTCCAATGTGGTTTGTATATGTTAACTTGTGACAATTTGATTTTAAAATCAATCCAAGAGAGCATTGTGATGTTCCAGCCATTATCAAAATATTTAATTTCAATATTTTATTTTTCTAAAACCAACATTAAATAAATAATAATTTCTAACATGAGTATTATAATCAAAACTTTATTTTAAAATAAATAAGTGTAATCATAGCTGTTACACTTATTTATTTTCAAAATAAAAATGAATTTCTGGTTTCTTGTCTAACTAATTAAATGGAGCAAATGGTTCTAACATTTGAGTATTATATATAATAATACTTATGTGAGAAATTATAATTTTTTTGTGAGAATTTGTTTTAGTTATAATCTCTCTATGGAGATTATAACCAAAACGGTAAATAAAAATGCAAAAATAAAATTGCAAAAATAAAACAATAATAAAATAGATATGTGCATTAAAAAACAGTGAAATAATTTTTGACTCTTACAGGTATTTATATATAAACTATTATTGTAAAGATTTAAAATGAATAGATCAATACCTTTTCTGCAATTAATCTTAAACTATACATGTTTACTGAAAAATTATTGATAAAAACCCGGTTTTCATCTTAAAGTTTTTATTCAAATATAAGATCTAATAACTTTAAGTAATGATTTTTGACTTCTTTCTTCAAAAGTTTCTATGCCTATTAAATTTTGTAAACATATAGTTAATGTAACTGTGCATACTTTAACATTTAAGTGTTGCTATAGACGTTGCTAAGAGCGCGGAGAATAAAAAAAATGTAAAAAATCTCAAACTTCAAAGACCCATAACTCTCAAAATAATGAAATTGGCTCCAAATTATTTTTGATTATTCCTAACGACGGTATTAAATACATTTGTGCCAAAAATCAAGTATTTCTGAGATGGTGGGTTATCTCGACTTGTTGTTTTGACATGGAATTACCCAATTGTCTTTGGCGCAACCGAACCATAATTTATTTATAAATTTTTATTACTTTTTAGTGAATACGATTGCAAAATGTTCACGTGGTTATATGTATCAAAGCTCAACCGATTTTCTGAAGTTTAATTTAGGCAAAAATGAGCCCTAGCCTTTGTGCGCGAAAATGTTTTGCAGAAAATATTGGCTTTATTCTAACCCCAACTCTGTCCTGGAGGTTGCTTATAAAATATATATTTTAATTGCATCAAAAAGTGCATTGAAAAATCTTTCCAACGATACCAAATATGTTGCTTTTTTTTTGGCTTTTGAACGAAATATCAACCAAAGCATAAATGCAGTTTTCGCTGAAAAAAACCTGGTTTCCCGCCTTAGTACACTTGAGAGTTTTTTTTTTTTGCGCGCGTCTTTCAGGCCTGTTATTAAGTAGGCCGTGCCTCGATTACTTTATAAACTCCATAATATATATTCCACTATGCATTATTTTTTTAGTGTGGGCTTCTTTTAATGGACTTTTTTATAATTCATTTAATAAAGGCAAACCTTTTAAAAAGTTATTCAAATTTATAATTATCTTGTAAAATGCGGCCAGATATTTCATGTTTTCGCTTTTTATATTTCATATATTATTTAATTGGTCGTAAAAAGCATATAATAACCTATTTGAATTTGTCAAATAAAAATTAGTTTATATATAGCTGGTAAATCATATTATGTTAATATTAAATACTTAGTTATTCTTGTGGTTTGCCACAAATTGGCTTTACTAAATTCTTTAAAACTGTGACAAACTATTTATTTAAATTGTATTTACATTAGTTTTATGCATAAGTTATTAATCCTTAACTGTATATATTTCTGTTGTTAAACATAAATATATAAAATTCTTTAATATTTTTAAACTGGAAGTCTACAGCAACATAGTAGATGGAATAGTTCTCTGGACATGAAACCATTGTGCTCCAAATAGCTACAAAACAAGTTGATATTTTGTATTATTTATTATATCTAAAGTTATGCATGTACTAAAGTAGTCAAACAAATGATTTCAATTTCATTCCATCGTCCGCGTTATTTCTTAAAATACCAAGAATGTCTATCTAGATAAAATTAAGCTTAAAACTTGGTTCTACTACTTTTATCTTTGATAAGTAAAAGTAAGTTGATATGATTGGTTAGGCGAGACCAAAGATTTTCGGCGAATCCGACAGACTTTTATATAATTTAATTTCCATTGTTTAAAACAAAATATTTGTAACAATACGCAGCGATCACGGTTCGCAAAAAAAAAGAATAATAGTAAGAGACGGACGTTGCACGTCCGTCTCTTATACGTCCACGGTACCAGACAAATTAACAACAAACCAGACGCATAAATTAACAATAAAAATATAAAGATTTTTATGTTATAATCACTGCTTTAGAGTTATTTTGATTTTTTACAAAATTGGAGTCAGAACTCAGGTTTTGAAATGTTAAACAAAAAGTAGATATCGAGAATTGGGATAATAATTATAGACGCGAAAAAAACGCAAAAATACGACGTTATGAAATATTTGTTAGGTAATTGTCTTTATGGAAAATAAATCTATTGTTTACGGAAAAATTTTTCACAAGGAGAAATACTATAACAATAATAAAAAGTTATTTTTTTTACAAACACAAAAAATGAAAATCAAAAAACGTACACTTTTTGAAAGAGTACCAAAGTTTAATTAAAATTTTTATTGAATGCTTTTTTTGTATTAGATTTCAGAACATAAGAACTAAGGTAAATGAGTTATCCGACTTTTGGCCAGGGTTTGAGTTCCAGAGTATCTTTATCAATTTCTTGCAATGGCTTACTCAATAAAGATGTCACATCTAAATCAGATCCTATTGTACAAGTTATGATTCAAAGTTCACTTGGAGAATGGAAAGAGGTTGGCATATAGACATAGAATTCTGTATACTTTTACAATTAAATAGTATTTAGAAATTTTAATCACTGGGTTCATATTGTATGTTGGGGTTAATTTAGTTTCTTATTTAGTTTTGGTATTATGCTAGACTCTTCAACTTTATAGCAGGGAAGAACTGAATGCATTAAAAATACAACGTGTCCTGAATTCACTCAAACAATAGAAGTAGATTACAAGTTTGAAGAGGTTCAGAAAATAAGGTTCTCTGTCTATGATGTTGATAATAGTTCAAAGAGTCTACTTGATGATGATTTTCTTGGGAAAATTGAAATAAGTTTAGGAAAGGTATTCATTTTTTGGCAAAGTTTTTCAAAATTAGTTGTATACATGTGACACACCAAGGTTTTAACTATGTAAACTATACTTTTTGTTTAGATAGTTTCTTTAAGAACTGTGACTGAAAAACTAGTTTATCACTCCTCTGAAAATGCTGGTACTATAAAGGTAAGCTTTAAGGTTTTAAATATTTCTTTAGTTTTTTTTAAAATACAAATAATATTTTTTTTGACTATATTACTTGTTATGTAAGAAGCTAAACTTTTATTTGTTAGATCACTGCTGAAGAGATTAACGAGTCCAATAGCATTGTTACACTACAGTTTAAAGGACAAAAGTTGGATAATAAAGTAAGTTTCATTATGTTCTAACTAAATTCACCCAAATACACTAACAATGTTTTCTTACTTTATATTTTTGGGTTTTAGGATTTTCTGTCAAAATCTGATCCATACCTAGAGCTATTGAAAAATAATGGTGATGGAACATTTCTTGCTGTTCACAGAACACCAGTAATCATTTCTTATATTTTATTGTAAAGGTCAGTAGTTTAATGGGCATGGCATGTTAAAGTATGAACAATTTGTACTAGTTCCAACAAGTTCTATATTGTGGCATAACTAAAATTGAATATTTAATTTATTTGCCTTTTGTAAAGGTTCTATAGTAACATGATGTACTAAGGACACTTCATATATACACTCTGTAAAGAAATTGTTGACTAGAAAGTGGAAAAATGAAATTAAATACTTACAATTTTTTTTTTTTTTTTACATGTTTATTGCTTGTTGAAGTGTAAGATGGTGATTAAAAATATTTGAAATATTATGCTTTAAACAATTCAAAATTTTAATATAAATGGGAGAAGAAAAGCAACAGTTTTCTGCAATCTACATAAAGTTAATGATAAATGTTTAAACACAAATATCTTGAATGAGGAATGAGTATTATAGTAATGTAATGGTCAATAAATGATCATTAAATCACTGTACCTTTTTTAATTCTAATGTCAAACAACACCAAAACATTTTATAGTTTTTTTTTTAGTTGTTTAATAAACTGTTTTATAGTTAAGATTTTCTGATATTATTTTCTGATATTGTTGTTTGTACCATTTTAGCACATTGATAACACGTTAAATCCACAATGGCAACCATTCACCATATCTCTTCAAAAACTTTGCAACAACAATTATGATTTACAATTAAAAGTAACTTTATTTAAAGTATTTGCTTTGTCTATTATTTCACAGGGCAACAAAAAAAAAAACACTTTTTTTTGTTGCATGGATTTTAAACCAATTTTTATGCATTTTTCATGCTCGGAATTTATTGACATGATCTAGTTTTGAAATCTTTAATTTTAATTTTAAATCTTTATCTTTTTTTTAATATTAGATCTTTAAAAAATAGCTCTTTTATAATAATAATTACAAAAAGGTAACCATATCATTTTTTGTTTTATACTAAATATATAATTTGATATTAAACAAAAAATGATATGAACTACTTCAAATAAAGTCATAAAAATTTAGTATTTAGTCTAATATATATTTAGTCTTTAAATAAAGATATAAATTCTCTTATCCTTATTCACATACTGTGAAGCACACAAATTAAATTGGTATTGGAAAAAAATCAAACAAAAAATAGCCTATACCAGCATTTCTTCAGCTATTAGACCATTTCCATATTCTGAACTGTTTTTAAATCTGTTTTTCAAAAGTCTGTAGGTTGCCATAAAAATATCAAAGTTATGTAAATACAAATGTCAAAATTAATGCAATAAATTTTTTGTTGGCCTGTGTTAATGCATAAAATTTTAAAGGAATAAGTTTTGGTAAACAAGTTTTTACAAAACTTGTATAACAAAACTTATTGAATTTAGCAAGTATAACACATTAACCTAATAAAGTTTACTGTTATAATATTACTTCTTTACCTCTGTATCTTTTAGATTCGTTGTTTTGATTATGACAATGATGGAAGTCATGATTTGATTGGTGAGTTTTATACAACAATGAAGGAAATTTCTACTGGAGTCACAACTGCCGTAAATCTACTACCTTTGTTTCTTTTTCCAACATCTTAATATGCTCCTTTTTCATTCATGAAGCTGTGTCTGTGTCTGTTTTTCTTTTGTATGTTTTTGTCTGTCTATGTGCTTTTTGTATGTTTTTGTCTGTCTATGTGCTTTTTGTATGTTTTTGTCTGTCTATGTGCTGTATGTCAGCAAAAAGTAAATATGCAAAACTTAGGTTTTGTAATTTAAATTTTTTGTAATATTTATTTTATATTAAATTAGTTGCATGAGTTTTTTTAGTTGTTATTCCTAATGATCATCTCTATCTCAAAATAATGTTAATCAGGATAAAATATTACATCTTTCAAGAAGCATTATGAAGAAAATATCCCACCGATAAAGTGTGCCATATTTCTGATTACACCATGAAACATATGTTTAGTTTATTTATATTCTTTAATGTTTACATACATATTTTTTGCCACTAAATTCAAATATCACATTCCTTTTAATATAACATTAATAGTGTTTAAGTTCTACTGCTTTCAAACTTTTCATTACAGATAGAAATTTTCTATACAACAGTATGGTTATTCAATCTATTTTATTATTGTGAGGATAATTGCACAATATTAAGCACTTTTTCATGTATTAAAAGGAATTTAGGAAGTACAGTTTTAGAACAAAAAAAAAAAAAAAAAAACACAACTCTGCATTGTAAATGCTTTAATAACACTTATCTTAAGATAAAAGAATGGATTGGTTTGACAATCAAGATTTTCTAGACTACATAATTTTATCTTTTCTGACTAGAGATCATACATAATCTCCTATCATAGTAGTATCCAATTGTCTTGAGGTGATGTTAGTAAGGAGCATGGTGAGATTTCATTGTCCTGATGAAATTTCTTACTGTGCTCCTAGTTAACATCACCCAAGTTTTTGGGGAAGAAATCTAGCATTAAAAAAAAAGGTGAGAATGCAAAAAAAATTAACCAAAAGTGAACAAAGAATTCTTCCATTTAAAGATACAATGAGTATGTTATCTGAATATGTTCCATTTTATTTCTTTATAATTACATATTTCAACTTCAACAAAGACATAAATTAAATTAGTATTCAAAACATCTTTAGGAAAAAGAATCCACAATAATTAATATTCAATTTGATTAAAGTAAGGCTTCTGGAAGACTTCTAAGGAATCTGTATGATAAGAAACATATTTTTATTTTGCAGTAGTTTTGATACTGGTAACCTGTAATTATGTGGGACAGTTGCTCTAGATAATTGTATGTGTTAATATTGAAAAACTTGTCTCACCTTCACTTTTCTGTAATTTTTCAGATCAATTATACAAAAGTAACAGTTGTTTTGATGGTCTCTCCATACTTATGAAATGGCAAAAGACATTACCCTTCCTGTACATCTTAACCACCATTTAAGAATAAATTGACAGTTTCTGTATGTTAAATGAGGGTTTGTCCTGGTCACCCATGACCATTACAAATAATTTTTACAGGCTATACAGAATTTGTTACCTTTCACAATGCAATAGCTAATTTCTTCCAATATAGTAGCCACACACATAGAAAAATGGAGAATTTTTACATCATCTAGTTGCCATCATGAAAATACCAGAACTTAGTAACTGACCTAAATGAGAAAGTTAGATATACATTTAGTAACAGAATATATAACAGTTCTGAATATATGATAGTATGTGATAATAGTCAAAACAATATGATAATAAAATAATAAAAATTATATATATGATCTTATTTATCACATTGAAATGGTCAATCATATAGAAGAAATGTTTACTTTTTTGGAATCAGTACACACACAGTATCAAACACTAACAAAAATATAATAAAAAAAAATAAAACACTAACACTAACTATCAAACACTAACAAAAATATAACAAACTTTTGAAAAAAAATTGTTAAGCGGTGTTATTTTAGGATGATGCAGAAATTCTTATTTCAGCTTCTGTTGGATCTTCTTCACCAGCTTGATCAGTTTCTGTTGGTCTGGTAGAGCATAAGGACCTTTCATTGATTTGGCAGTGTTAGTTATAATCTTAGCAGATACTTTTAAGTGTGTTGGAACTGAGCACAATAAATCTTGGCAGTAATTATTTGCCTGCTTCTTGTTGCTTCATGATAAACCACTCTAATTGATGCCCACCAAATACACAAGAAAAGTGGATGAGGGTCAGTTTTGTGCATCTTTTGGGATTGTTCTTCTGGATCCAGCCAGGCATACACTTGTCATTGGTTTTTTCTATTAACTTCTCATTTGAGTTGAGAATACTCCTAAAGAAAGGATCTTTTATATGTAATTAGAGTAGCAATGTAAAAGTATTGGCTAGCTAGATTTTGCTTCTCTCATACAATTTGTGTGGCATCCATCAAAAGTAAGAAAACTGAAGTTTTCTCACTTTTCCCATCCTATACAGGTGTTTGGCAAAGCTCAGAGAGGTTCTAATAAAGATTTGCCTTGAACACAGAATTCAGCATATTATTACTGACTACGAGATGGTTGACCTGAATGTGGCTTATCTTGCAGACTCCGATCTCCAACTATTTTCCCAAACAAGTTATAAGTGCTGGGTTGTTTAAGGAGGCATCAGGGTATATTTTCTTTATCTTTTGAATTTCCTCACTTGTATTCCTTCCTTCATTGAACTAAAGAAGTAAGAAATGGTGAATAAGGTCATCAAGCCTCATTTTTAACTAATGTAAAAAGTTCTCTTGCTTTATATAGCTTTGTGGAGATTCTAGAAATATAATTACAACTAATGAATTCAAAAAAAACTAAGGAATATTCTGGAATTAGCATAGAACTCATTTAGCCTGAACAGGATTTAGCTGAAGGTGGACCAAATTCTGGTCACTAATTTTTTGACTACTTGAGGATTCTGCTTGTTCTTTTGATCTGATTTGAAAGAAACAAATTGGAGAGCAATACAGTTTTATTTTTTTAAACATTTTCAAAATTTTTGACTTTTTTATTCTTTTTTTTGTTAAGAAATTAAACTTTTAAAATAATGTTATTTTTCTTTTCAGCATTAAAATGATTTAAGAATTATTATGTTTACATTTTTTGTTTGTTTATAAAAGTTTACTATAAAAATCTTAAAACTATTAAAAAAATGAATAAGTTTTTTCATTTTTATTGAGCTTAACTATTTCATGATAAGTTATATTTTTAGATATTGTTTTTTATTTTTTTGCTACTTCTTTATAAATTCTATTGGTAGTTAATTGAATTTTATAGTTGCAATGGGAGTGTATAAACCCGAAAAAAAAATTGAAAAAGAAAAACTATAAGAACTCTGGTATTATCATTCTTGATTCAGTTAAGGTAATTGTTTTAACTTTGCTTTATTTCATTTATTATTTGGTAGTTTAGTATACATTAAATTTACAGTTCTTGTTAATGAAAATTAAGTTGTCTCATTTACTGAGAACATTTTTTTTTAGTGTATAAAATTCAAGTGTATAAGAAATTTATTTACAATGACAATGTTTTTAACAGTTATTAAATAAATAAAAAAACATGTTCTATGAAAATTGCAAACTAAGTTCACATCTTTGTGAGATAAAATGAAAAATATAGGCTTCATTTTTCAATGGCTATCAATCTTTTTTTTAAAATAGATTTTGAAGAAACCTTCTTTTCTTGAGTTTATCATGGGTGGATGCCAAATCAATTTTACAGTAGGTGAAGCAGAAGTATTATTTAAAACATTTTAAGTTAAATCTTTAAGGGTGTTGATGATTTAATTTAAAGTGTTTAATGTTTATGTGAATATATGTGGTATCTCATGTAGCTATCAAGAGTCAGAATTTCTATGTTATAAGCAAAAATTGCAGCTGAAAGTATAATACATACATTGGCAATAATAATACCTTATTATGTTAAATAATTGAAGCTAAGTGATTGGATACTTAAAAGTCAGCTTTTGATTGAAATAAATAAAAAATTATGATTAAAACTAAAAAAAAGAGCATAGGGCCAAGTTTTTTTTTTAAAGCACTTCAGTTTTGTACTGTTAAAGTTCTTTCAATAAAATTTCCAAAAAACAAAGTTATATGCAAGTGACTTTACATGCTTTTGATCTTTAGCCTATAATAATTAATGTTTTTGTTGTTGTGATTTGTTTTTCATATTTGTTGAAATTAAGTAGCAAATACTTTAGATGTATTAGTGTGTATGGTTATGTAACCTTCAGTTTTAGTTTAACAGTTTTTGTTATTTTGTTTGGTTTTTGTTTTATGCATTTTAGGTTGGTGTGGACTTTACTGCTTCTAATGGTGATCCTATAAGTCCTTCGTCTTTGCATTTCATCAGTTATACCCAAAAAAATGAGTATGAGAAAGCTCTTATTGCTGTTGGGGAAGTGTGTCAAGAATATGACACGTAAGTGTATTTAAATTGAATAATCAATGTAACATTAGGTTTTTTATATAAAAATCTACGATAAATCTCTCCTCCAATTATAGATCTAGAGGAATATTTCATTATATATAGAGCAAAATGATGTATTTAATGTAAATTTACATGGTTTATACAATAAAATATTAGTAGCAAAAGAAGTTAAATAATTGTAAATTAATACATTAAATAATTGATGTAATTATGATACATTATAATACATTAAATTTGATGAGTACAACATGAGTGATCAATTTATATTACAAGGCTAAAGCTCAAGCTTTAACCCCACTTATGTATACCCTGTCAAACTCCTATCAAATTATGCATAAATCAAGTAACTGTCATAACTTGTGCGCAAACCCTGTCAATAAATATGTATGCAAACAGTATGCTCTTATCGACACCTTTAGCAATTATTAACAATACTTGTTTCTTCAAACATTTGCCTTAGAAATATATGAAGACTAGGTGTGTTATTTTGACCAAAATATTTACCCGAATTTAAAGTAATCAGAATACAGTGTTGATAATAAAAATGAATTATTTTAATGTCAAAAACATTCTTTTAATTTTCCAATGTGTAACTATCTACTACTGCTGGTTTGCCACTGACAGCAACATTTTTCATTATTATTAATTTTATTTTTTATTATTTCATTCAACCAAAATGAGGAGCCCACCCAATATGAATATAATATATATAAGAAATAAAAAAAGTTTATATGTAAAAGAGCCTATGATTTGTAAAAAAAAATTAAGATAAAAGAATATGAAATTTGAATTTCTTTTTTTATTAGGGATAAAATGTTTCCTGCACTAGGGTTTGGTGCTATAATACCCCCAAATGGACAGGTAAAATGTAACAGGCTTGATTTTTTTTATAACAAATGTTCTTTGTAAAAGATCATTTTTTTTATAAAATTCAAAATCAGTTGCTTTATCAATAATTAAAAAAATGATGTTTTCACATGCCACAGTGTAAATTTGGGATCCTTATATCAATGAAACATCCTAAAAATATTGGTATGGAGTTGCTGCAAATTTGTCTAATCCTCTTAAAAGCTTATTCAATTGTTAAAATATTGAAATGTTCACGATTGTTGGATTTAATGAGTCCAAATCACAAGAACGACCTAATTAAAGTTCGTCATAGAGTTCAGGTGACATTTACCTTAAAACTTGAACTACATCAAAAGTTGCATCAGAGTGTTTTTTAAAAGTGTTTGAATAGTCCTATTAGGTGGCTAAATTTAAATATGGTATCTCTAATGCAGCAAGAAACATGGCTCCTTTAAAGAATGCATCTTTTTAGGGAATTACTTTGATTCATCTTACTCAGCTTCAACTGAATTAACTTCAACCATCCATTTTGATCCTTTATCTCTAGTTTCTAAAGTGCAGTGATAAGGAAGATCATGACCAAAAATTGATAGGAAAAAGTTATACTATTTTTCAGCAATCTTGAACTGTGGCGGCTTTTCAATTCCTTTACTTTGGCATTATTTCTTCAGGTTGCACAAATGCACATGAACGTGCTTTTTTTTGCTGCTTTTTTAATTAAAAATTGTTTAAATTGCAATTCTAAGGTAAAATGCTGGTATAAAAAAAAATCATCATCTTATTGCTTCTCAAAACACTCAAGAAGTCAGCTTTGTATTTCTTAAGCCTATTTTTTTTTTTTTTTTTTTTCTAAAAAAAGAATTTTATTTCATCATTTAAAAATATTTTAAAGTAATTTTCATTCAGTAAAAAAGTTTTGACTTCTCAGAAAGCTAAAGACCCACCAGTGCACTGGTGTGGTTTCACTACTTTCACCACTGCAGTGGTGAAAGTAGTGAAAATCCAATTGATGCTAGGAGTATTCTTAAGGGTATCTGTTATGAACTTTAATTTGGTTTTGCCCCTCAAATGAATATTCAGAGAGTGGTTTATTCACAATAGGGTTCCAAATTTACAAATTAAGATGTACTACAAATTTCCCATCACAAAGCCATAACACCTATTATAATCTATATTTATTTTTGTTGCAAAGTAAATTGAGTGTATAGTTCTAGCTTTCAAATAAAATCTCTTTTTAGGTATCATTTGAGTTTCCGCTAAACTTCAATCCATCGAATCCCTATTGCTATGGTAATCTTAGTAATAATTAAATTGTTGACATAAAATATTTTGTTACCCTTTCTTCTACATTACTTGATTTTTTTAGGAATTGCAGGGGTTTTAGCAGCATATCAATATTGTTTACGACATGTGAAGTTGTATGGGCCAACCAATGTTGCACCAATAATCAACCATATTACAAATTTTTGCCAAAATATTATACAAAACCAGCCTACATGTGCTTCAGTGAGTTTTTTTTATCCAAGCCTTTTGTAAAAAAACTTTTTTTTTTTAAAACCAGTGAGTTTTTTTTTTCACCTCACTGTATTATTGTTTTTTGGAATTTTGAGTTTAAAGTATTTTGGTTTTTCTCAGATCACTTTACTCATCAAAAATATATTCCATTTACCAAGTAAAACTTTAATAGCTTTTAAATGCGCAAACTCTGCTCTTTCACTGAGATACGAATGATTATTCAAGATTTATACAAACTGGTTAACACATTGACACTATTTACAACTTTAAACAAAAATTTTATTTCATAAATATCTCTTTTAAAGTGATAATAAAACTCTACAACATTTTGTTTTTCTCTTAAAATTTATTTTTTTCAAAGTGGTAGAAATTATATTGCAAATGCATTTACTTCTTGTTTTTTTCTCAGAATTACTTTGTTTTACTGTTGCTGACTGATGGTGTTATTTCTGATATGGATGCAACAGTTGCTGCAATTGTGGATGCATCATACTTTCCTATATCATTAATTATTGTTGGAGTGGGGAATGCTGATTTTTCACAGATGAATTTTTTGGATTGTGATCAAGGAAAGTAGGGAATTTATTTTTAAGACAACACTTGAGCTAAAGATTTTCATGTGACTTAAAGTGAGGCTTAGCATAAGGAATTCAAAATTTACAAAATAAATTCTTATTCTATTTCTATTTCTAAAAATCTTTGGTAATATAATAATACTTTCAAAAATTTTGAGAAACAGTTTGTTTTTTTTACTATTTTTAGTATATTTTGTGAACTATCAGCATATTTTTTAAACTATCAGTATATTTTGATAGTTCCCTAATATTTTGAAAATCTGCTTATCAAAAGTTTTAAAGTATCAACAGCATTTTGAAAATTTTTGGATGCAAGCTGCATCTTTGGTCTGTTAGAAAATTTTTAGCTCCAATAAAAACCCTTTTAAAGGCACAGGTAGACTAAGGGTACACAGAAATCACCTAAAGTTGAAAGCTCTTGTCTATGGTCTTTCCATCACTGTATTACATCAACCTGAAAAGAAAATGAAACATTTAGATTTGTCTTTGGGTAATAGCATTTCTAAAAAAACTCAGCAATTTTTTTTCAGTTAGAGAGTTCAGAATGTTCAAACTTGATTGACTTGTGCTCATACTCATCATCAACCCCTCATTAGATCACTCATATAATAAGCTCAATCTTTCTCTTTCTAAAAACTCAAATTGTTAATAAGCAGTAATTGGGTTGATTACTGATTGCTGTGTAAGTTTGATAAAAGTTGTTGGACTTTTTTCATAGCAACACCTTTATAATATTGATGGAGTAGATCTTTGTAGACTTGATTTTCAGTTTCATATTTGGAACTCTCAAGTGCATTCTTAGTTGCCGTAATAAGTGATAATCTTTAAATAAGAAGCCATTAAGAAAAGAATAAAAGACACTTGGTAAATTTTTAAAAACTTGCAAAAAATATAAACTGCTATAAGAAAATAAATGTATGCAATGCTTTTAGCTTCATTCTTAGTGTGTACATTTTTAAGTTTAACATGGAAATCAAACAAAGAAAAATTTGAAACAAAAGATGTAAGCGCAAACATAAGCTTTAACTTGTGTAGACTGTGTAATTTTTATGCTTATACATTTGTTTAAATATGCTTTTGCATGTCTAAACATGCTTATTGAGCTGAAATTATTAAACGTTGCATGGCTTTTGAAAAATACTTAACAACAATTAGATAACATTTGCTACCTTTTAATAATAGCAAATCTCATGTGCAAAAGTGCAGCATGTATTATTGCTCTGTTCTGAAAATTCTGATCCTTTAGTATATCAAAAACAAGTTTTTTGAGACTTACATAAATGATAAAGAAGTTTCTGATAGATGGCATTTTTAAAATTTTTCACACTCAAGAGGAAAAAAGTTTTTTTTTTTTATCTGTAGTTAATATTTCGTCTAATTTTAAACTTTATTGTTAATGTACTTTATCTTAAAGAACAACTACTTTTGCATAATTTTTTTTTTCCTAAGTGATATTATTACTTGAAAAAAAAACTTGATTGCAAAAAATGCAAAAGTTCAATATTTTTTTTCGATGAGCAAGTAACACTCCTATCAACTTTCTTATTCTGTGTTGATATTGCTAATTCCACATTATTCTGGCTAGTTTGGTGTTGATCTGTTCTGCATTAATTTGATTTTTGTTTAGATTAAGATCAAGTTGGGGAAAAGAAGCACTACGTGACATTGTCCAATTTGTGCCATTTAGAGATTATCGTCAGGTGATTTCTTTCTTCAAGAAAAAATATAAATATAAAATGATAAAAATTTCTAATTTTTATTTCTAATTTTTTTGTTATTATTTTGATTCAAGGTACCTGCCGCTGATCTAGCAAGAGCTGTTTTAGCAGAAATACCAAATCAAGTAACTGAATACTTTTCTATGAAAGGTATTCAACCAAATCCACCTTTCCAACAAGTTCAACCACCTGCAATGACAAGTACACCATTAGACCAGCAGTTTAACAGTCAATTTCAACAACAAATCCCACAATAACTCTAGAATCATTATCCTTAAATAGTTAATAGCTGCTTTTTTTACATCTTTAAGTTTTTTATTACAATATAGATTTTTTTTTAGTAAAACTTGATAACAGCACAAATATATTTTTCATGAAATACTTCATTCTCTGAGTTTTGTCCTATAGTATTGACTTTGATTGTTATAACAATTTCTTACAAAAAAAAAATTTTACAAAATAAGTTGTTGTTTAACTTATATTTTGGTAAACTTATCATTTTACTATTTCAATTATAATGGAGTTACTGTTTCTTAGTTTTTTTTATAAAGTTTACTTTTAATAATGTCAAAGACTCATTTTCTTTAATTTTAAGTTAATCTTTTTATGTATAAGTAGAAATTTGCATTACTATTATTTGTTAATGTTATTATTAGTTATTATCATTATTATCTATTTATTACTATTATTATAATTATTATTAGTATTATTGTTATCATCATCATCATCATCATCATCATCATCATCATCATCATCATCATCATCATCATCATCATCATCATCATCATCATCATCATCATCATCATCATCATCATCATCATCATCATCATTATTTTTTACTATTAATAATGTAAATGATTGTAATAGTGCAGAGCAACCTATAAGATGCACATAAGTAGAACTAAAAAATTTTTTGTGTTGAATTGGTTTTTCAGATTTTTCAGTTCCACACAAGTTGTGGCGACAAATTTAACACTGCAGATGTAACATATCAATTAGTTATGCTCTTAAAAAAATAAACTAAAAAAATAAAAAGATGCTGAAAAAAGCTTTAAAAATTCAGCAGTGTTGTTTTCATTAGATAATAAAAAAAAAAAAACATTTTTAAAACATTTAACATTTTTAATTTAGTTAAAATATTCTTCATAAAGTGAAAACAAATTAACCAACAGTTGATTGAAGATGAGTTTTCCAGGAAGCCTGGTAACACGAGTTTCATTAACAATTTCATGCACAGGTTTGCTAAAAAAAGATATTACATCACAGTCTGATCCAATAGTTCAAGTTTTGTTGCAAGAAAACTTTGGAACACAAGCTTGGAAAGAGGTCAGTTTGTCAAATGACTGTATATCAGGGTTATAATTTAGTTTCAAAAGCTGTTGTATCCTTCCTTTATTTAAAGAAAACATTTTTCTGTTGGTCTCTTTTTCCTAATTTGATTATTGTTTTTATATTTCCAATGAGGAGTTTAAATTGTTCTACAAGCATAATAATATTTAGCAAGGAAGAACAGAGCGTATAAAAAATACATCGTGCCCTGAATTTACTCAGTCAATCGAAGTTGACTACAAGTTTGAAGAAGTACAAAAAATCAAATTTATTGTTTATGACATTGATAATCTAACAAGCACCTTAAACGATGATGATTTCCTTGGAGAATTAGAATGTAATTTGGGCCAGGTATTTTTAATATGTCAAAATTATTTATGCAAATATATCAAATGTAATAAAAAATATATATTTTTAATGCAACTCTATTTAAAAATTTTATATAGAGTATACATGTTAAAGAAATTTTAGTAAAAATTTTTTTTTCTAAATACTCTTTTAAATTATCATTGTAAAAGAATTTCAGTAACTTTTTATTCTATTTCCATTACTTGATAATTTTTTTCTAGATTGTTTCATCAAGAGTGTTTTCAAAAGAGCTGAGATCTAATAGCAGCTGTAAAGCAGGAACAATCAAAGTTTGACCTTCAATAGTTATATAAAAATAATTTTTTAAAATAATTTGATGAAAAGCATTTTTAATTAAATAAGTCATTGTCAGTTTGTTTTAAGTTTGATTTGTTTTTAATGTTTATTTAATAATTAAAACATATTTGCAGAAAATATTTTGAAACATTTAAAGTTTGGATTTCCTTCTTGTAGATTGTTGCTGAAGAGTTAAGAGGAATGGCAGATCATGATGTTATAATGCAATTCCATGCAAAGAAGTTGGATAAGAAGGTTGAATACTTTAGGTTTTGTATTTTTCAGCAATTTTTTCTGTATAGCAGCAGTAAATATATCTGTTTTAATTTTAAAAATAAACTTTGAAATTTTTTAACTCCAAGATGTTTTGGAGATATTAATAACTCCAAAATTATTCCACAGTACCCAATAACCTTTGTTTAAATACCCCAAAATAGGTACTCAAAAAAGTTGCTCAAAGTAGCTGTTCAAAATAGTTACTCAAAGTAGTTGCTTAAAAATAGTTACTTAAATGTTATCAGGTGCATAAATTGTATTTTAACATTTTTTTATAAAAAAAAATATCAATTTTGATCTTTTTTTTTTTAACAACAGTAAAATACCATGGTATAAAAGTTGTCCCCCTGCTAGATGTGTTTTTTTTATATTCAAAAATATATGTGCTTTTTATTAAAAACAAGAAATAGCTTTAAATTTTACAACTGACCAAACAGGTTTTTTACTGGCTATATATATGCAATATTATGATGCTAAACTTTATTTTTATTCAAAGCAATTATTAAGTTCCTGAAAAAAATATTATCTATTGTAAATTTATTGGAAAGTTATTATTTCGCTAAAGGAGATTTTTTACTGGACATAATGTAATAAAGTTTGGGGGGGGGGGGGGATGGAAAAAAAACAACATTTTTTTAGTGGACATATAGATTGTAGTAAAAGTTGTAAGGATAAGAATAGACTCATCATTAGTTGGATACAAAAAAACTCCAATTTATTTTGGCATCTAGTAGCTGAGGTAGACTTCACTTTTATGCAGCAATTGAAAGCATTATACTTAATTACCATGTTCTATATGTCTGTAATATTTTTTTTATGCTAAAGATATTCATACACCTCATGATGTGCACAAGGAAGCCATTTCACAAAAAATTATATTATATATAAATATTTTGTCTGTAGGACTTTTTATCAAAATCAGATCCTTACTTGGAAATCTCAAAGGATAATGGTGATGGAACCTTTCTAACTGTTCATAGGACACCGGTAAAGTTTGTTTTTATTTTTTAAAGAGCAAAGTAATTGTTTCAATTATTAAATTAGCAATAAAATACAAAAAGTGTAAAATTAAAGTTGCATGAAGTTAATCAACAGACAAAAACATAGTTAAATAACAGTATTTACTTTATGGATTGAAGTTTTATCCTTTGTTGTTAACTCTTTCAGATAATTCTAACTTTTCAGTTTTTCTTCGCTGTGCGAAATTTGGATCAAATTAAATATTTTCTTAGACCTTTTCATATGCAATGTCTGATTTCAGACATTATTAATGTTTATATTCTTATCAAGTTCAAATTAAATCTGATTTTCTCAATTTCAGTCTATGAATCTACGTTTTGTAACCAGGTGGCAGTAAATACTCTGCTATTTGAATATCTAGTTTAAATTCGACAATCTCTGTTACTTAAATGCTCTCCAAGGAGATTTCAAACAGAATTTTTTACACAAAAACTACTAATTTAAATGTTTTGTCTAAATTCTAGAATGTTAATAATACAATAGAATTGAATCAAAACATTTGTTAAAATTTTAGCATGTTAATAATACTTTGGATCCGAATTGGAAACCTTTTTCTTTAACTCTTCAAAAGCTTTGCAACAATAATTACGAATTGAAATTAAAGGTACACTTATTCTTTAATGTTTTAACTGTTTAAGTTCATTTACCTATTTCATACAGTTATCTATTCCGTGTTAGCACAGAACAATAAAATTTAGCATGTTATCGTAATGTTTGTGCTAAAGAATGTTATACAAATGCATTAGTTGTCATAATTGACTTCTGAAAATTAGGGTTATAACTTTTAATAAATTTAATGAAAATTTATATCAGTTGTAAAATGTTGTCTTGAGGATTGTTTGAAGCTTTTGTATTTTTAGATTTGTTGTTTTGACTATGATGATGATGGAAGTCATGATTTAATTGGTGAATTTTACACTACTATGGCAGAAATGTGCAGTCAGCCTTCAGTAGGAGCATGTTGTTTTTTAGCTCTATGATTAATTGTCATTTTACATGTACGGACTTGTTTTTCAGCTGTGACATGTTTTTCACTATCAGTATTTATAATTGGTATAGTGTTTACATTTAAGTGTTTATATAGTATGTAAATAATATACTTTATGTGTTATATAGGAATATGTTTTCAAATGCAGATCTATTTTTTTCTTTCTACTTTTTGGTATTGTTATTCTTTATTCATTTCTTTTACATTTTTTAGCATCAGTGGGATTGCATAAATCCAAAAAAGAAAAAAAAATCAAAGTCCTACCAAAATTCAGGAGTGATTTATTTAGATTCGATCAAGGTAATTTCATGTGAGCTTTATTTAACCAGCTTAGTTTGTATCACTAATGTATTTACGAGTTTATTTACAAATAAACTCATTCATTTTTAACTCAATTCACTGTTTTAATTCGTTACTAAAACAATGTTTTTGAATTAAATTATTAAATGAAATTTTTGCCCTTTTTTATGCTTTCATAAGCTTTAATAATTTTGGGTTTAAACAATTTTTTTTCATTGAAATTTAAAACAGTTTTTTTGTTTGCTTATTTTTTAGGTTTTCAAGAGGCCATCTTTTGTTGAATATATTATGGGAGGATGTCAGATCAATTTCACTGTAAGAACCTGTTGAGCAATAGCTCATTTTTTAATGATTAAATTATTGTTACTAAATTGATATTTGTAAAAATAAAAAAAAGCCACTTCCTAATGTCCAATGAAGAACAAATCTGCTTAAAAGTAAGATTTTGTAAAAAGATTATTTCAAAAACTTTTACATCAACCCTGATCTTTTACATTTTAATGCACGTTCTTTGCAACTTTTAACAATTTCAAGAGAAAAGTTTTGAGTGTTTTAAAGTTACATGGTTTAAGTACTTTGTAATTTTTATTTTTTTCTTGCATTCACTACAAGTTAAGCAAGTTATTATATCATCATAATATATATTTTTAATATATATAATATAATGGAAATAATATATATATATATATATATATATATTTTTAATATATTGAAAGTATGGAATTGTTCAGTATATTTAATTTTTTTGAAGCTGTAGATTCTGGAAGAATGTTTGTGATTTTTTTTTTTTTTGAAATGATTGTTTTTTGAAATGAGTATTTGTATATTTTAAAATTTTGTTGTAACCCTGTTTGTGCATATGTTTAATTATGTAATGTTGTATTTTTGTTATCTTAAACAAGTGTTATTTGAAAAGTTCTTTTATTCAAGCTTAGGAAATCCGCTATGTTTCATAGCCATACTTTTTACAGAGTTTTAAGTATTACATATTTCAGGTTGGTGTGGATTTCACTGCTTCTAATGGTGAACCATCAAATCCACAATCTCTCCATTACATTAATCCCAATCAACGAAATGAGTATGAAAAGGCGCTTATTGCTGTGGGGGAAGTATGTCAAGATT
Source organism: Hydra viridissima (assembly GCF_058129835.1). Taxonomy (NCBI): domain Eukaryota; kingdom Metazoa; phylum Cnidaria; class Hydrozoa; order Anthoathecata; family Hydridae; genus Hydra; species Hydra viridissima. The sequence continues at coordinate 4,469,486 of NW_028324308.1, read as the reverse complement.
ATGATACGTAAGTTTTTTTGATTTCTTAAAGTTTTTATGTTAAAAAGCAAAAACATTTTACTTTTTCTGTCTTTTAGTGACAAACTTTTTCCTGCATTGGGATTTGGAGCTGAAATACCCCCGGCTTTTCACGTAAGACTTTTAACAGTTTAAAAAAAAAAAAATAAAAGAAGCTAGATTTTAATTTTAAAAGTTGTTGATTTTCAACTATAAAACCTTTTTTTCTACCTCTTTTAACATATTTGCTGAAAATCTTTAGTATTTAATTATCGAGTATAGGTTTACTGTGAAGATTATTTATTGCAAAAACTAAACTTTTTTTTATAACAGTCATTTAATTATTAAATTGATTGCAGACTTTTTGTTAGAAATGTGATGCCGTTACGAAGATTAAAGACTTTTTAAAATAGTTACAACATCATTACGATGATTTTACGATTATTTTCTCTTCGCTAGTTTTATAATCATTATGAAGATTTTAACTATTTTTAATAATTAAATAATTAAATCATTATGAGGCTTTTTAGAGTAATTGTAAAAACATGAGAAGTATAGGAGAAAAATTAGATATTAAAATTCATATGCATGGATTTATTTCAGGTATCTTTTGAGTTTCCATTAAATTTCAATCCAAGCAATCCATATTGTGCAGGTAAATAGTTTTTTTTTGCAGGTAAATTTTTGTGCAGGTAAATGTTTTTTAAAAATTTTATTAACTTGTTATTACATATTTTTATCCATTAACTGTGTCCAACTTTTTAAAACTTCTTCAACTTTTTCTTGATCTGATTTCTTACTAAATAAATAAACAATTTCAATTTATCTTGAGTCTAAAATGGCGCTAAACGTTTTTCTAAACTTTTTAAGGAATCCAAGGAATTCTTTTGGCATACCAGAATTGTGTTCGATCCATTAAATTTTATGGTCCAACCAATGTTGCACCTATAATAAACCATATTGCAAGATTTGCTTCTAACATCTTAAAAGGACAAGAAAATCTTGCTTTGGTAACAAATGTTGACAAAATTTCTGTATTCAGTTAGATGAACAGTTTCTCTTCCTTACTTCGCCATGTTTTTACTTTGTGTTAAGTATTCGTTTTAAGTTTTTTTGTTTAATGGAACATTTAAACTTTTAGAACTACTTTGTGCTGCTGTTACTGACTGATGGTGTGATTTCTGATATGGATGCAACAGTCTCTGCAATAGTAGAAGCATCATTCCTCCCTATTTCACTAATTATTGTTGGGGTGGGAAATGCTGATTTTTCACAGATGAATTTTTTGGATTGCGATCAGGGAAAGTGTGTAAAGTTTACTAAAATTTACTTCTATCATATGCGACCGCAAAATTCATAATAAGTTTAGTGATTCCAAAGTAAATGTTACGTTGTTATTTTTAAGCACTGTAGTTTGTTAATGTTGATGCGCAGATCTTTGGAATTAAAATGAAAAAAGCAGCAAAAAAAGAAAAGATGAGCAGTAAAAATAAGCCCATTATTGACCTTTCTATAAATGGCTCAACGCTCAAAGAAATTGCCAAGATGCTAAACAAGCTTCTGAGTACTGTTTACACTGTGATTAAACGTTTTTAAATGTTGTGTTGAGAGGAAGCCTGGCAGTGGTTTGAAGAGGTCAGCTCGGACTCCTCAGGATCTGAAGCCAAAGTCAAGAGCCATAGTTAAGAAACACCTGTCATCAACCAGTCCAGGAAGTCCCAGAACATTTAAAGTATAGATTTAAGACCAAACATCCGACTTCAGTTATGATGTTTGGCCTCATTTCTTCTGATGTCCTCAAAATGCTTCATCAAATCTGGTCAGAAAGTTGACACCAATGAGTACATTAGAATCATGGAAAACCATGTCAAAATCTAGATTAATACTCACTACTCTCCAGATGACAATGTTGTGTTCCAGCAGGATTGAGCACCTCCACATACATCCCAGAAGACCCAGAGGTGGCACCAGAAGAACCTGGCAAAAAACTGGTCAAAAGAGTTATGGCCTCCAGGATCTCCAGATTTGTTACCTCTTGATTATTCAATATGGGCGTATGTGGAGTCAAGGGCTTGTCAACGTCCCACAACAGTGTCAACTCCTTGAAGGCTGCTATCAAGAAGGAGTGGGGCAAGATGCCCAAGGACTATATCCAGACCACCTGTTTCAGTTTCAGGAGTCGATTTGAAGCTGCGATTAATGCTGAGGGAGGAAATATCGAATAAAAATGTAGTATATGTAATTCTTAACACTTCTTATTAAATAGGTTTTTTGTTTGGCTTCAAGTTTTTATTTTACATTGATTTTTGTCAAGAAAGAATTTTTACGAATTTTGCGGTCGCATACGGTATTATCAATAATAACAATAATAGTAATTTCTTATTGTTGTTGTTGTTGTTCATCATCATCATCATCATCATCATCATCATCATCATCATCATCATCATCATCATCATCATCATCATCATCATCATCATCACCATCATCATCATCATCATCATCATCATCATCACCATAATCATTATTATTATTATTATTATTATTAGTACTATTATAATAATAATAATAATAATAATAATAATAATAATAATAATAATAATAATAATAATAATAATTATTATTATTATTATTATTATTATTATTATTATTATTATTATTATTATTATTATTATTACTATTATTATTATTATTATTAATTACTATTAATATTATCATACCATCAATATTAAGTAATACTTGAATTACATAAAAGTTATGGTGAAAAAGGTTTTTAAATTTGTTGTTTTTAAATTTGTTGTTGTTTTTCAAACCTTGGCATAGTCGCAATCATTTTTTGTTTCCATGCTCCATGAAAATGTTGCACTTAATTTGTTGGTAAAATAAATGAAAACAACTTATAGGTTAACTACATCGTATGGAAAACAGGCTTTACGCGATATTGTTCAATTTGTTCCATTTAGAGATTTCAAGAATGTAAGGGATTATTTTTCTCATTTGCTTTACATATTTTAGTGAAATAAATTTTAACGTTTCTGATTATTTTAGTATTTTTACTTTTGTTTTAGTACCATTCTTAAATTTGTTGGTGAAATAAAACACACCCTTTAAGTATTTTTTAAGTACAGCATCACACATCGCGTTTCACTGGTAGTTTTTTTATATAACTTAAAATTGAAATAATGGGCTTGTACAAAAACACTTTTATGGGTGCTTACTAAACCTATGTAATGCGTTCCTCTCAGATGATGTTAGTTGTAAATATTTAGGGTGTGTGTCAATGTTAAAAAAGTGTGAATATTCATAGCTAAAATCATCTGAAAGGGTCTAAATTTTTAAAATAGGCTTCACCCGCAGACCTTGCCAGAGCAGTTTTGGCTGAAATTCCGAAGCAAGTATCAGAATTTTTCTCTTTAAAAGGTATCCAACCACAACCTCCGAGACAAGCGCAATCTTTTTATCCGCCACTTTAAGGTCTCGTTTTAAAAACATTTCTGCTTAGTTATGCATTTTGTTGTTAGTTTTTTGTAAATAATTTTTATCTTTTTTATTATTATTATTTTAAACGTTATTAACAAGATAAATCAGATTTGAATTAGTTGAATGTAAAAATGTTTTGTCATTCTCTGTAACTTCACCGTAATAAAACGTCTTACTTAGAAGTGCCTTAAGAAGGGTTGTTTGTTTTCTATCCAAGTAACTCATGTGTTTTCTGTTGTAACCGGTTTGTAGATGTTTTTATTATGGCTGCGTATTGTGTAATTAATGATTGTCACGAGATATTAATTTAATGTGTTGCGTGGGATTGTCCAACTTATGCAAATGTGTTTTTTTAATGAGTTGAAGTTTTTCCCAATTTAGCACGAAATAGTCATGTAGGAATATTTTTTTGCAGAATTCCCAGTGCCATGTCCCACCAAAGCATTTCAAAAATTCTTATACCCCAATTAGGTCTGATAAGAAGATGAATAAATCCCGGGCCAACTTGTAAAAAAAGCTTGAAAAAGGTTTTTTTCATCACTCAAATTGGTTTACCTAAACCCAGCGTGAAGAGCTCAAACTAGCCTTTCGAATCATCTCTTTAACAATCAAATTGTCCCACGTTAAGAAATACCGCTCTATATAGAGGTCACATCTAAAATTCTGTTAATTTTCCGTAAATTAGCGTATTAAGTGTGCAATATTGTAATAGTTAAGAAAACAGGTATCGTCAAATACAAATTTAAATTTGTTTGTTCGAGCTTTCTCTAGCCTATTTAAGTTTTGAGCTTTTAAAGCGTTTACAATTTGCAGTTTTAGAAATATAAAAACAAAATCTAAAATATTGAATTAATCCCTTTAAGATCAAGTTAACTTTAATCATTTTAAATTTTGGTTCTCGTATAATAACATTTAATTCGTTTTTGTTTCTTCGAAAAAGATTTTTCCAAAACGAGATAAGAATTGCATGCAGGTGACTTAAAAGCTTATCTAGACTAATTTTTGTCCCAAAATCAAAATATTCTTTTTAAAAGGAGGGTTAACTCTGAGTAAGTTATCAAAAGAGAATCGTTTCATAATTACAAATAGTAAAATTTTATAATATTTGAAAGCTAATATAAAATCTATAAAATCCTAATACAACAAATCCACGTGCTAAACAAGTGATAGAAATCTCATATAAAAATAAAAATCTAAATATTTTGTCTTATTAGCCTAACTTTAAAAAATGAAATTAGGAACTATTAATAATAACTAAGAAATGTTCACATGAGAAAAAAACTTTTAATTGACTTTGGATGCCCTTATAAAAGAATGCATTAAAGATATTCTTTTATAAAGTCCTTTGCTTTTTTTAAATCCTCATCCATCTCTTTTCTTGTCTTTTCACTGAATGATGGTAAGACACTAAAAAGAAAAAAATTAAAACCCAAAAATAAGAAATATTAACATTGAAATAAAATTGGGTAAACAAGTTTGTGAATAAAGTATTTTAGTGAAAGGATTGATTGATTTGAATTAAAAAAAAATTATCCTACAAAGGGAATTTTAAAGACTTACTCATAAACAGCTGAAGTAATTGTATCAATAAAACTTCCTGCACATAAAAAAAGAGGCAAGTCAGTTGTAAAGTGATATATGGAAAGAGATATTTTCACTTATTGTATTCAACTCAAATATTTTCTCCAAATAGTAAACCTTGAATCACCCTCACTTGATGATCTCAAGATCATTAAGTGAGAGTGATTCCCAAGTCATAAATTGTTGCTGAAAAGAATATGAGCAAATGCTAATGAAAACATTTTTTGGCTGAGAAATGTTGCCAAATGTTAACTAAAATATTGGCTGAGTGTTAGTTATAAGATACCAGATCTTCTTTTAAAGAAGATTTACTAGCATATCACAACACTCAAATGCCCAGTTTGAACATTGTCAAATACCAAGTTCTACGAATTTCATCCTGATTATGATGAATTAGTATCAAGGATATTTTTTTACCCAAACTTATACAACAAGTAGCAAACAACATTGTATTTATGAAAGCCACTGTTGCTTTAATCATGTTTTGATTCTTTACATGTAATTAATTAAAAACTAATAAGCAAATTAACCAAAAAAATTTAGCTTTACAGATTTTCCTTCATAATAAATGTTGACTAAAATATTGACTGAGAGTTATTATTCTCTGAAAATGTTCATAAAATATAAGGTACAGATTGTAAGCAATTTTTTAATCTTTAAAAAAAGGGGCACTAGGGTGGGTCATTTTTCAAAAAAATTTGAATTAAAGTTTGGCTAGCTGTTTTTCTTATTTTTGACCATAACTGATCCTCATTTTTTTTTAGTCAGATAATTTCGAGCTTCAAAATATTAATTTTACCTAAAAAATATATTGTTTTAAAAACAGTTTTGAATCTTTTGCTAGTCTGGTCATCTTAAAACCAATCTAAGTCAATTCTCTGTTCCTAAATATACCCCTGACATGTCAAAATTGGATAATAAATGACCACAACCAATGGTTATTAAACCATAACCAAAAGCTATATTTTAATTTTTGAATTTTTAATAATATATGGATTTGTTGTTCCATAGTTTTTTTGTTTATATTAATCAAAGTTGGACGATAAGTTATAATTTTGTTTACTTTAGTATTGTTGTAATAAGTAATTATAAATGTGCACATTCTAGAAAAAAAAGTATATAATCATAAAGCATGGCTTACAAAACTCATGATAAAGTAAGATAAACTAATGAAGCTAATTGGCACAGTAAGGAAATTCTTAATCAGAACTATTAACTTTAAGAAATGTTTCAAAATTCTCTTAGAAGTCTCTAAGTCTCTTAGAAGAATTGAAGAATGACAATAATTTGAGGCAAACTTCTGAGAAAGTGTAGGTCTCAATGAAAGATTTATGGCAGAAAATTATTCAACTCAACATTTATCTCTGATAAAAGTAGTAAAAGAATTCTAAATTATTGGAAGAAAACATATAATTTGTCATTAGGTAGGAAAACTTCTAAATAAGTCTCTAATCATAGAGTGATTTAAAAACATACCATAACATATCATGGTCTAAATGTCTAATCATAACCTGTGAAAAATCATTTTGTGATGACTGCAACCAGAATCTTCATATTTCTTGCAAATGTTCAAAGGAAAATAAAATTCCTCATACTAAACTTTAACTTATGAAATCTCAGATGGATAGAATTGGTTTTAAAAGTGAATTGCAAATGGGATCAGTTGATAAAAGAAAAAACTGAAATAAAAACAGTAATGATATCAAGAAAGAAAGCAGAATAAATCAAAGAGAGTTAGAATTGAGTGTACAGGTCTCTGGTTGTATTACCTCATGAAATATAGTTGGAGTCAGATAATACTGATAATGGTAAAAACAATAATTATTCACCAAACAAACAAAAAAAATTATAAACTAAAGACCCTAAATGTACATCATATTAGTTTTTCAGCATAAAGATTTGGTGTAAGAGAGCAGCTGCATCAATAAATGCTGCAACATTAAAAGCAGTCGTAAATGTAGGTTTTATCAAGGATAATGTTCCTGATACAAACCTAGTTCTGGATTCTAAAAAGTAAGAGATCAAAGCAAAGATTTTTTTTATGTAAAACCTATAAAATTAAGAGATCAAAGCAAAGATTTTTTTATGTATTTTTTTTATAAAGAAAAGTTTAATAAGGAAACCAAGGATGAGGAGTTTGATGATAGAAAAAAATCTTATGAAAAAAATCAAAAACTTACTTTGTACATCGTAAAGATAGTAAGCCACACCAAAGGAAGGTCTTAGAAGATCATTATTGTATTTATTCAGAGCCTGGTGGAAAATATCTCACTTTGTAAATAATTCAGAGGAGAGGAGATTCAACCCCTACTGAACATATTGCTCAACAACTATTTCAATGAATAACAGAACATGAGCTTAAGAATTAGTTGCAATGTGTAGAGATTCAACCAAACCTTAATATAGGTTGCATTATTCATTCCTTTAAATTCCTGCACTTTTATTTTGTATACAGAGTCAGATTTACTAAGAATACAAATCTTTATTAGATTGGAGTCATGGAGTTATTCAATATTTAGAAAAGAAACTATGAGTCAAACTAACCTGGATTATTTATGCTTTACATAACGAGGAGTTGCCACTTAAGCATTTAATAATAACTGACAGAAAAATGATGGCTAATGGATAATGATGGCAAAACAGTATCTGATAATGGGAACTCACACAGTGAAAGCATTCTTCAGACAATACTTTGTAGTTTGGATAAATGAGAAAGTGAGAAAAAATAAGGATATTGGAGATAAAAAAACACAGAAAAAGAAGAATACCAAGAATAAGTCCTGACACTAGAAGTCTGTCAGATCTGATCAATCAGAAAACTGAGCAGCCTGATGAACCAGTTTTTACTTTTTGCAAGAAGCAAAACATAATAAAGTTTCTTAACAATCCAATTATTGTACTAAACTTCCATGTCCATGGTCTATTTAATGCATTGTAAAAGAAATCACAAGGACTTTGATGGTGGTGTATAGGACTGAGAAAAGAGAAAAGTTCATTTGGGCTAGAATGGTTCATATAGAACTAATGCCTGTGTGAAAAAATGATTTGCTAAAAATGTTATAATAAAATTTTTAACATATTATTACATGCCAATAAAATATCTAACAAAATTAACTAAAATGCATAAAACCATTATCTATAGTCCACTTTTAAATTGTCAGGGATCTAACTAGGGGTATAACTAGGGGTATTTGGGGGCAATAAATCAAAACAGACTGGTTTTAATATGTTTTGAACACTTATAAAACTTCATATAAAACAATATACTTTAGATACAAACTAATATTCTGAGGCTCAAAAAATTACCATAAATATTCAATGTTAAAATAAAGAGAATTAATAAAGAAATCAAAATTACTTGACTAAATATAAAAATAAAGAAAATCAGTTATCAGTATCATATGCTCAAAAACATAAGAAAAATGACCCACCATGGGTATACATAGAATAAAATATAAGTATCTTTACAAAAAACTCCATTAACAAGAAAAGCTTTGCCTAGTTGTCTTAATTCTCTCTTCTTTTTTTTCTTTTTTTTTTTTTAAAAAAAAAAAATTTACCTGGTGTACAGACAGTCTCACAGACAGTTCCACAAAGTCTACAATACTTGCAATACTAATGAATAAACAAAACAATCTAACATTCAATTTAAAAACGGCACTCAATGATCATAAAAAGGTATTTCACCAATTCTGCATTTCTTTACCAATAAGATGTTAAAGATTTAGAGTTTAAGAAAAATTTTGCAAAAGTAAAGAAAAGGTTTCTTTAACATGTTTTGGAGTAATTTTAAATTAAACCAAGTTCCACAATAAAACTAAAATTTTTAGTATAACATAAGTTTTAGCTTTACTTACTTTACACATATTGCAGGTTTCATTTTCTTCTTTACATGATGGACAACTTGTATCACACAGATTGCATAACTATAAGGCATTAAATTTGCATATACTTTTATACATTCTTATAAATTTTTAAATGTATACAAATATAAATATACATTTAAGTATAAATAACCACTTAAACTAATTGCACTAGGATGTTAAAACTTTAAACTAGGATGTATACTGCTTTATTTTATTTATCAAAACTTGAAAAGTTCTTAAATTTTTACCTTACAATATTTACAATAAACACAAATTGAGCCTTTTTTATATCCTTCTAGATCATCTTGTTGATTTTCTTCAGTTTTACTGCTTTCTTGATCATTGGAATTCAAAGAGTCAACAACGTTTGTAGTGTCTTTTTTATCAAATACAGAGTTATCATCTTGAGCCAAAATAAATCCTCCAAAAAATAGCACCAACAAACAAACAAAATAATTTTTAGAAAGCATTCTAAAAAAAAAAACGATAGCAACAAAAACCGGCTTTTAAAGTGGCACCTTAAAAGTCACTAAAACAGTTTTAATATGAAGAATAATAATTTTTCTTAAATTAGATTGGAAAGATATACAGCTTGCTCTAACGTAAGACATTTGATTTGCGAATTGCATATTGTTATCCCATGTTGCGAGTCTTATTTGATTAATCTGACATAGGTTGAAGTTCAACATACGAGCTTAGCAAAATTGTACAATTGCGTTCGGCAAAATATCTACTAACATACTCAACTAAAAATCGATTTGAGTTAAAACAGAGACTTAATTTTAAAATTAATATATAATATTTTTCCACTTTTACCAGTTATCAACTGTTTTCTCACCAGTTAGATTATAAGGGATATTACTTTGAAAATTGGTTTTAATAGAAGTTTATGTACAAACATAGATTTTAGAAAACTTTATACATCGCTTGTATCTTTAAAGGAAAACCATTAATTTCAAAAAGAACATTTTTTTAAAAAAAACTTTCTTACAGTTTTTATATTAACGAAACCTTAAGTAAACGAATCAGTTACAGAAAAATTTACTAGATTTTATCTTGGTGTTTTTTGTAAATTCATAAAGAGTTTGAACGAGATATAACAAGTCTATACTAGTCTTTTAAAAGGATAAGTATAGACTTGTTATATTTTATCTCTTAAAGTTCATGTTTGCATAAGAGAAAAAGATTAAAAGTTTAGGTTAACATAAGCACAGCAAATCAAATATTTAGCATTTAAGTTAGAACAGTGCATGAACAATAAATTATTCCCATTTGTATTTTTTATGTTATTTTACTACAATATGAACCTTTTGGGGTCGTAAATTATTATAAATTTGTAAGTGTAGCATTAAATTAAATGTAAACATTCAAACGATGCATTTTTTTTCTTCCTTTGTTGTCTTTTTCATCTCTCGTTAGGTTTGTCAGTTTTACAAGATCTCCAAGGTACACCTATCTGCACCTAAATACGCTTGTCTGAACTATAAATGTCAAAAATGCAATTTTTCGTACAAACTTGGTTTCAAGTTGTAATGATTGATGATTACAAGTTATTTTGTTACCAGGAGAATTTCTAAAATGCTTATACCACTAAAGATCAACATTCAGTTTTGATAAATCCAAACCAAATATTCATTTTGCTGTATGCTAAATGAGATCGTAGTTAAATCTCCCCTAACGCAGTAAATTTGTTTCTATAATGCTGCCTACATAAAGAAGCTAGCTCATGATTAACAAAAAGTATAATTGTATTATTTGCGTGACACTTGAGAAAAATTGTATTGTTTGTGTGAAACGTGAGACAAATTGTGTTGTTTGCGTTATTTTATCACCAAAACTCTTCCGTTAATAAATAAATTTGCATTGAAAATTCAAAAACAAAACGCAATCAGTTTAGTAGGTAAGATTCTTATAAATGCGATGTAACGTATAAGCGTCTTATAAAGGTGGTAATCTATATATAATATAAACTCTAATTTTGATACGAAAATCAATCAAAGAATTGGTTCCCCGATATTAAGTTTCCAGAAATGTTTGTTGTTTCGATGCCTCTTTTTTTAAACACGTTTGTTTGAGAATCTATCGACGATTCAAAAGATTTCATTTTAAGAAGAGTGTTATCAATAAGAAGCATCATGTTTACGTTTTTTAATCTACGAAGGTCAATTTCTTGCTTCTTGTATTTCTCAATGTAAATCTCGAGATCGCGTTTTGTTTTTTCGAACGCACTTATTAAATCATAAGTGTTGGATTTGCTGCAAGAAATTTCGTTAGAAATTTGTGATGCGAAGTTGCTTGATAACTTTACATGGTTTGTTTCCATGTGATTTAATGATGAGCCAACTGATTCAGAAGTATCGGATTTCGCCTCTTTTTCGAGTTGTCTGTTTGTTTCAATGTCTAAGATCTTCTTTTTCCTAAATCAGAAGGAAAAAATTTTTTGAAAAAGAACTTGGTTGAATAGTTATATTCTGTGCTTAAATATAAAAAAATACTTTGGAAAGAAATTTTGTTGATAAAAGCCCTAATGCAAAATAGCGGAACAGCAGTTCTAGAAATGAAATCGAGGTGTAGCAAAAACTTGTGAAAACCGGTCTTTAAAGTAACCTTTTAAACCGGCCTTTAAAGTTTATGAAATTTAAAAAATTATACCCAGAAATTTTGGTTCGCAAAAGCTCGGTGATCTCTTTTACTATCTGTGAAGTTCCTATAAAAGAAACATCTTTCTTCTGCGTGACAAAAGGTTGCTTCGAACGACACGTCGGACATGTTAAATGCCACCTTCCGCTCTTGTTTTTAACACATGCTAATTCCAAGCATATCTCACAAAATGTGTGTTGGCATACGAGAGTTTTAGGGTTTTTAAGTACCTCGAGACAAATTGCGCACTGACATACTTTCTCCAAAATATCTTCCATTTTACTTTTTTAAATAGCGGCTGCATAAGCTAAAATATTATAACACAGCTCATAAAACCAACTATAAAGAAAAAAAACAGTTTGTTATTTGTTTTTAAATTCGCATATTTAAGCAGTTGACTGAAGGTTTGAAATTATTGCACCTTGTAAATTATTATGAGATTATTTATAAAAGAAAAGTTTTGTAAATTGACATTTGAGCAAAAGATTTCTTTGAAAACTACAAATCAAACACGGTTTTTGCATTTAGTCAAATCGAACCGGTGAAAAAACGATATGAATTTTTTACATTAGCAACGACACCAAAAACACAAAGTTTTATAAACGTTACAGAGAACCTGCTGTCATTTATGATGCTTTACGTGAACGCGTTGGAGTGAAATTTTTAAAAATAAGATTAACGCACTTGAAGTAAAGCGTCCATGTCTGCATTCATGAATTGTTCATTGATCACTTTGATCACTTTAATCACTGATGTTTGCATTTAATTGGTTCGGTACATAAGGTTAAAGAAAAACTTAATTATTTAAAATTTTATTCATAAATTATTTCTTTTTTGAAAAACTTTGGCTTCAACTTTTCTTGGATTAAATGTTTATTAACAAGTTTGGGTTGAACATGGATCAAGACGATCTACGATCTACGATCATATTAAAGCTCGAGATTATTTCTGTTTAATTTTTCTTGATAAAAATGCAAAAAGCATCACGTTTCAAAAAACTTCAAAGTTAAAACTTGCAAGTGGTTAACAGTTTCTTTTGAGGTTTCTTCAAAAATCACACGATTTTACATTTATAAATCAAACATAAAGAAATAGGAAGAAATTATTCACATATATTTATCATTAATATTTTTCTGGGCTACCCTTAGCGACAATTACTGCCAACATTTGATTATTCATCAAACTTACTAAACTGTGAGAATCCCCTTGTGATCTTTATTTTTTGAAGGGTTTTTTGGATGATTTAGTCGATAAAATCCCAATGTTTAATGAGATTCAAATCGAGAGATTGAGGTAGTCTGTCAAGTCTGTTTATCTTATATTAAGTTTTAATGATCCTTGCAGTACGTTTTGGGTCAATATTCTCTTAGAATGTGTATCTTCGTCCTAATCACAATTTTCTTGCTGAGTCTTTGAGGTTTTTATTTGCAAGATCTCAAGATAAACGTCATTTGTCATGATTCCATTGATAAACTCGAAGTTACCGACTCCTGACCTTATCATTGTAACCCAGGTCATAACTTCTCCAAAACGATATTTTACGTTAGTTTTAAACTTTTTAATTTCAGAACTTCTACCTTCTTCTCCATACGCGCTGACGGCCATCTGATCCGAAAATATTAAAATTTGACTCATCTGAGTATAGGACACTTTTCCAAAAAGATTCTGGAAGTGCATCACAGACATTCTGATTTAAAACAGTAGAAGAAACTCTGCTTGTCCAAATATTTTTCCAGTTTATACTTATTAAGACTAAATAAATGTAGGGAGCGAAAACCCGACCCGAATACCCGTAGATGGGTAACTTTAACAACTTTAGTCACCCGATCTTTAAGTCTTCGGGTCGGGTATTATCCGGTTTAAACTACCCGGATATTAACCGTAGAAGTACTCAAAAATCGGGTAATAAAATTACCCGATAATTCGGGTAATAATTTTACCCAAAAAATCGGGAAATAATATTACCCGAAATCGAGTAATAAAATTACCCGATCCTCGAACCGAAATTTTCGCGCGATCGGGTATTTTCGTTCATTTTTTTTTTTTTTTTTTTTTTGTTATTTGTAACGTAATGTAATAAATGAATTGAGTTGAACTGTTTTGGCTATTTTTACTTCCTCGGGTATTTCTATGGGTATTCTACGGTATCAAGTATCGGGTACTTTCTACGGATATTCTACGGGTATCAAGTATCGGGTATTACCCGATTTAAAAAGAAACGGGTATTTTATAACTTCTGGGTAATTACCCGAATATTTAAATTCGGGTAATATCTGAAACAGCAACCCTAATCCGAGTTCGGGTCTCGGGTCCCCAAATAGTGTTTCATCTTTTCTTCTATATGTCAAAAGTATCTAGTGGTTATTCTTAGTAGCAGACAAAAAAATAAAGTCTTTAAGAACAGCAAAGTTTTTATTTACACAACTGGTATAAACTAGTAATTGGGATAGCAGTTTAAGAAACCTTTGACACATCAGACAAATGTTTGGTGTCATTTGCTTTCATCAAATATTATTAACATATACTTATAAACTTTAACTTGTCATGTTTATTGTTTGACTTTTTTTAACCTCATCTCATTTTAATTCAAAGAAACGCAGTATTTTCAGATGTCTTGAACAAGAATTTGCATTAAGAATTCCAAACTGTAATATTTTTTTTTTTGCAATAGGATTTACTAATTGCACAATTCCCTTAATCGTCATTCAATGTTTCTTGATAACAATACCGTCATCAATTTTCGAAAAGCCTTTTGTGAATCTTTACATGGAATTTTTAACTTTTCTACTTCGTTACGAATTTAAATTTTAAAACATGCGTTAGGTATGATCATAGTAAATGGATTTAAACAAAAATTACAGACATTGATTGTAAATGTCAATGGCATAGCTAGTTTTGATTTTCTCAGTATATATATTTTTTCTTCATGTACCCTGTAATACGTTTTTTACTGTGAAGTTAGTTAACTATAAGTTGTTGTTTTTTTTTACTTAAAAAAAAATATTAGGACAAAGAAATTAAAAAAAGCTTAGCAGTAAAATCTTTGCAAGCAATAAAAAAAAACTTGTTGGCAGTTCGTTGGCCAGCCCTGACTTATCACTGCATTCACCTTTCCGAACTAGTAAATTATTCAAATAAACATTAAAAAATATATATATTTATTTTCTTTATTAACACAAACATTATAAACAGTATTTAGTCACAATAGACAAAAATTTACAAAAGATATCAAAAATAAGAAAACATACATAAAATTATTTTTATAAATAAGCTTAAAATAATACAAAATTTAGTTCATTATATAAAAAACTTATAAAAGAAACCCTATTCTGTCTCCACGCCCTCCTCCACGCATCATCCCATACATAGATCCTTTATTTTCTTCGTTATCTTCAACAGACCTTGATTCAGTAAAAGAGCTATGTGATACATTCTCCTTAAAGTTTGCCTTTGCAGCAGCTTGATGTGAATGCATTCTAGAATAAGCAGCAAAAACAGCACCTCCAAGAACATTTGAACTTGTAAATGAATCAGCAACACTCGAAGAGTGGTTTTGGTTTTGAGATTCTGCTTTTACTTCATCTATTGTAAATTTGATCTTTTCAGGATACTTATCTTTTAAATTAGAAAGGAAATCTTCTTTTGTTAAGAGTGCATTAAAATCATTTTCTATGTTGTTGGTGAGAAACATCTTTGTTAACTTGCTGAACACTTTTTGCTTGCGTGTCTTTTTCAACTTCTGATGTGGGACAGCTGAATGATTCAATTCCTCATCAGAACTCTGATCACAATCCATTTTTAAATCATAACCACTGCACTCACTTTGGAATATAGAAGTTTCATCTTTACTAATCTCAGGTAGTTCTTTTGACGTACCAACACAATCTTTTACGGAAAAATTGCTTTCTAAGGCCTCTTTTAAATTGTTTGATACATCTTCAATTTTATCTGAATAAAATGTTAGTATACACTTAATATTTGTTTTCACTTTTTTTCTCTAAACTTTTGAATTTTAAAACTAACAAAAAAGGGAGTTCTACCATATTCATGTTCCTTCTTTGAAGATTCTTCAAGAAGACTATAAATTAAATATACAAATTTTAATGTATGCAAGTGTGTGTGTATATATATATATATATATTATATATATTATATATATTATGTATATTATATATTATATATATACTATATACTATATATTACATACATAAATACATACACACATACATACATATATACATACATACATACATACATACATACATACATACATACATACATACATACATACATACATACATACATACATACATACATACATACATACATACATACATACATACATACATACATACATTAGTTACATATACACATATGGTTATAACTTTACTATGCATGGCTTCAAAATCACAGATATTGAACTAATTTATATTTTTTAAAAAACCTGTTCCGAGAGTCTTCCAGAAATAAATCCAAAGATTGTCGAAGATGCAAACTGCATGTCATGTTGTGTATATCATTTTTTGAAGTAACATGGAGTTGAATGCAACGACAAGTTGGACAGCAAAAGACACTATTATCTTTTGGAAAAGCTGAATAAATGCAATCCTTGCAGAAGGAATGCTCACAAGAAAGAGTTCTTGGATCATCATAGCATTCAAGGCAAATTCCACATTTGAGAAGTTCTCTTAGTTTTAAATGTAAAGATTTTTCAGAGTTCTCCATTGAAAAATATTTGTATTTAATGTTTTAAGAAGTAAACTTCTGAATAAATTGTATTATTAAAAAAATGTGTCCGTATAAATGTCTAAATAAATTGAACCCATTTTCTAATTATTTATAGAAAAGACAAAAGTAACCAAATAGTATTTGGCAAATACTGACTTCTCCGGCAAAGACGTTACAGAATATTTTACAATTGTTTTGTTTAAAAGTCATAATGGAGGATAACCAACGGAATGTTGTTAATAAGTTCTATAAAAAACATTCTGTTTATTTCTTTTTCAATAAAAAAAAGTTCTACTAAATGAATTAACAAAAGTTAATATGTAATGCCTTTAGTTTCTTTCCAAATTGTTTTTCAACAAAGGTTCTTTGAAAAAAAAAACATTGAGGAAAAAGGATTAATGCAGTACTGATTAGTAATTGTAGTATAGATTAATGTAGTTGATTAAAATCTTATACTTTACGCATTAATTTTGATTTTTTTTTTTTCTTTTATTAATCTAAGATCATGACTGTTTAATTTATATTGCAAATACCTGACTAAAGTAAAATCAAACTCAACCTCTAGTAACCAATACTCTTTTTCCTCAGGGGATGTTTTTGAACCTCTTAAGTTAACAGCATACTCAATTTAAAATACTGCTCCAATGAACTTCCAGATTTTCTGGTATATCACTAATTTCTCACCTAAAACATATAAGCAGAAAACTCTCAAGTGTGAACTGGAAACATGAATAATATTCAACTGCCCTGCAATGAATATGAACATGTTTCTGAACTACTGATCTTCGGTTAGTGGACTCGGAGCGAACACAAAGTAATTATGTTGATATTTTATATAGGTAATTATCAACATTATGAGAAAAGTCATTTTTAAGAAGATGGATTGGTGTTGCATAAAACACTAATTTTATCAAAGAAAGTTTTCTCTTTTTGTATGTCAACACTACTAGAAAAGGCGGGTTCTGGCTCATTTTCATTTTTGGTGCCCGTTTTGATTTTTTTGGTGATTGAGGTGTGTGAAAATGTTTTGGTGCCCGTTTTGATTTTTTTGGTGATTGAGGGGTGTGAAAATGTTTTTTCATGAGAAAAGGATCCATGAAAAAAATTAATGGGTGTAAAGGTGTTGAAATCGTTCGCGAAAGATTAAGCGTAATAAAAGACTTGACCGAGAAGAAGGTAAAAGCTTCCAGATTGTCCGACTTGCGCGTCGCCGGAGTTGAGAGTGACGACAAGCCTTCTTCCGGATGAAACGCTGGGAATGGAATCGGCTTCTCCGAAATTTCTGTAAAAGGAGATGGTGGTGGTCGAGCCGATGGATGCAGTGGATTGATACAACAGCCCCGTCGATTTGTTGTTGAAGGAAGTCACATTTGAGCCGTTCCACGACGACAAATAAAAATCTTCCAATCCGGAGGAGGAAAAGAAGCATGTGCTGTCACCATCGTATCCTGAAAAAGACGTGTAATTGTTGGTGTTGTATGGAGTCCAAGGAGTGAGAACGGTTCCGTTTCCGGGAGGCAAATTTCCGTCGTACATTCGGACTCGTGATTCCCACCAGTTTCCAGAAGAGCCGATGATGTGTACTCTGATGTATTTCAATGACACGCCATTTCCTTTTCCGTTGGTGTTCATCAAAACGTATTCGCTGCCATACGTTGTGTTCAAATATCGAAACGATTTGCAGTAGAGCTTGAAAAGAGGAATGGAGGCAGGAATGGATGCAAGAGTGGAGATGAACGGTTGAATCCAATACGTGATGGCTGTGGCATTTTTGTTCACCAGTTGAATGGAGACGTCGTTTCTGAAAGGCATGTCCAACGTGAAATATCCTCCCAAGGAAGTGGTGTTGAACATGTTGCATCCTTGCAAAGAATTGGCGTAAAAAGCTCCTCCCAATGGAGAAAAAAGCAAATCGGTGGCGAGACCAGTGGTGTCCACTCCTATTCCTTCCGTGGTTTCTGCATAATTCCCCACATTGATTTCTCCGTCAGTAAAGATTCGAATAAAAACTTGACCGGGAATATTTGTTCCAGAGGTGCTGTATAAAGCCAGCCACAATCTTCTCAGCACACCAGATTTTCCAGAAAACGCAAACACAGGAGAAGTGGTTAATGCCGCAACGGTCTGTGACTTGAATCCCAAACTGGTGAAGCTCGAGCTTGGAACAACGCTGGTCAAACTCGATTTTTGCAACAACAAGTCGACGTAGCTTTTTGTCGCTCCATCTTGCGCGTTTGACGGGTCGAGCACGTTGATCAGTTTATGGGAATTCAAATCCAAGTCCGCAGTGCCCACTGATGTTCCACCTGACTAATGCGTGTCCACATAATTTTTTTTGGCTGAATCTGAAGCAGAAACGGGTTCTGACAGATTGGTAAATTTGTGTGATGTCATGTTGATGTCGACGTATGAAATATTGTTGTATGCCACTTTTGTGTCCACGTAGCTTTTTGTCGCTGCGTCTTTTAAATTGGTTGGATCGGAAACGTTGATCAATTTGTGAGAGTTCATGTCGATGATTCCAGTGATCGTGCTTGTCCCGTCTGTTTTAACGCACAGACTTGAGCTGACGTCGACGTAATTTTTTGTCGCGGCGTCATGAAGAGCTGTCGGCTCGTTCAAATTGATCGCCTTGTGAAAATTCAAATCCAAGTCTGCTGTTCCGATCACAGTTCCTCCTCCTCCTCCTGTCGAATGCGTGTCGACGTAATTTTTTGTGGCGGCGTCGTGCGAGTTGGTTGGTTCTGCCAGGTTGATGATTTTGTTTGAATTGAAATCCATATCTGCAGTGATGGTGCTGGATCCGTCCGTTTTGATATAAACGTTGCTTGCAGAGTCTGTTGCAAGATTGTCGAGATAAACGCTGAACTCGTTTCTGTTGAATTTGTCAATCATTTTTTTAAAAGGGTGAAAAAATTTTTTTTAGATCCTTCGGATCCGTGATCACCAAAGGGTGTTGACAATGTCTTGATAGCTGTTGACAACGTCTTGAAAGCTGTTTCCTTCATCCAATTTTTTCAAGACGTAAAGACACAAGTGGCCACAATAAGACGTGTTTCCAAATTGAACCCTTTCGCTGTTGTAAAAGACAGGGCTTTTCAGATATTGAACCAGTTCGACAAGAGGAGGTTGACCGTAAGAATCAAAACTGCATTTCTTATCACCGTCTTTGAACCAACACACCCAATGAAACCCTCCGGTGCTCGAATCCCCCGTGTTGATGACCCCGCATTCTTTTTTTCTCGGTTTTTTCGGCAATATGTCTCTGACAAAAACTCCCCGGAAGCTTTTTATTTTCAGTTTTTTTGCTGCTTCCATCAATTGAAAGTCGCTCAAAGCCTTGTTCGGCAAAATGACTCCTTCCACATTGATCATTTTGTTCATTTTTTTATTTTGTTATTTTTTTTTTGTCTTTTTTCCCGCATTTTTTTGTCTTTTTTCCCGCATTTTTTTTGTCACTTACCTTTTTTCCCGCATTTTTTTTTTGTCACTTACCTTTTTTCCCGCATTTTTTTGTCACTTACCTTTTTGACTTACCTGAAATTTCTTTGTTTTCCTCGATCAACCGTTCTTCCTCGGGTCTTTTTTTGTAATGTCCATAAGCCAACGTGTGGATGCCATCTTCCAAAATGATCCTTTTGTCGTCGGCTGCGCTGAGAGAGGTTTTGTTGATCTCTTCAGTGTAAATGTCATGCAAACGAGATCGGATGACGTTCATTTTGTTCATCTGTTCTTTTTTGGTTTCGAGACATTTTTTGTAATCGTCGTGGGTGATGTATTTTTCAACGACATATGTTTTGACCCCCTTGCATTTTTTGCATTTTTTCTCTTGTTTTTCTTGGTGTATTTTGTAAGAGTAAAGTTTTGACCTGAGACCGACAAACTCTTCAATCTGTTTTCCTCCGGTTTCGTCTTTGAACATCCCAACGACCTTTTTGTTTTCGCCTACTTTGAAGCCAACGTTTTGAATGGCTGGATGGTTTTTGCTGAAATCGCTCGTGTCGAATTTTTCAAGTACATCGTCGGCAATGTCCTTGTAAAAATCGTCCGTTTTTATTTCATAAACCAGCGAGTCCGTGTCCGTCATCAACAGCTTTGCGTCACCACCTGGATATTTTTTTCTGATGTAATCGTAATGGAACTCGAACATCAAGGTTTTGCTCAAATTGAGGATGCTCATCCCCAAGTAAACAGGTTTGTTGTAAAAAATTTTTGTCCTTTTCATGTGAACGGCAATCAAGTTTTCGTCGAAAATCGTGTGCCGGTCGTAATTTGGTTTGGCTGACAACTTGATTGCCTTTTCCTTTTCTGTCACCAGTCTCACGTCCACTCGCTTTTCAATGTTCTCCATGGTTTTTCCAAACACCGAATTGTTCATCAGCTTGAAAAATTCCTTTTCAGATTCGCTGGTTGCTTTTGTTCTCAATTCTGTGTTGAGGTCAATATATGGTTTCATCCAATCCCGTTGCTCAAATTTTATTCCTCGGTGCACATTTGAAATTTTCATTCCCAATCGTTCATACAATGTCAGGTTTTCACAGTGAAGGACATATTTTTTTTTGTCGTTTAAATTGGGAACGAGCTTATCCACTTTTCCGATTTTCATTCTCTCGGGGGCCAACGGATAATCGTTGTGTTCATCGTGAAGGCTTTCTGGATAATCCAAATCAACCTCCAAAACGCACGGAACCGTTCTCCAATCGGACAGTTCGTCTTCTGTCATCCATTCGAATCCTCCAACGGGAAGAGGTTTGCACATGGCCCATCCGTACAGGTTGTTGGCGTCCAAGTATTGAATGAATTTTGATGGTTGGCTTGGATCGAACGAGTCGCCCATGTATTTGTTGTTCGATTTTCCATGTCAATTGGAGATCATGCTGATCCCTCCGCGGGTTCCTTTTTGGATCATTCGAAGCATGTCGGGGTCGCTCAACAACTCCAATTTTATTTTTGTCAGTTTCAAACAAGCGTCCCATGCCAACCCGGGAGATGTGAAATACCAAGCGGGATCGAGCCTGTAATGTTTCATGCAAATGTCCCTGAAATTTTCAAAGACGTCCGCCAGAATCAAAACGTCTGACACGTTGTACAAATCGTGATAATCTCTGAACGTTTTGCATTGAAACACGTTCCAAACCGTTTGCGCATGCGCGAAATCTTCATCACTTATTTCATTGTGGTTGAGTTCTGAGAAAAACGCTTCTTTTGGAGGCAATTGCGTTTCTTGAAATTTTTCGAATCCATCCACCCAACCGTAAGGGTAAACGCCTTTTTTTCGAAGCGAATCGAATTTTTCTCCTTCAAAATATTTTGCGAGGCTTTTGAACTCTTCCGGCTTTAAATTTTTCGACAAAGTGTCCAAACTGTAGGCCATGAATTTAAAACTGTCGATGAATCTCAATTCGATTTTTTTTTCTTTGGGTTTTCCGTCTTTCCCAGTGTAATCTCCCACTTTGATTTTTTTCGAGAAGCTGATGTATTTTTCCTCGTTGCATGGGATGCAGGTTATTTCTCCACCCATTTTTTTGATGAACAAATGGCTGTCGTAACCCGACAGATTGTGAAAAACGACCGGAATGAATTTTGGGATTTTGTATTTCAGATTGCATTCGTTGTGGGCCGCTCCTCGATATTTTCCAGTGAAATGACAGTGGTCGCGCACTTTTTCTGTATCGAGAATTTTTTCTTCGCAAATGTGACAAACGGTGGCTTCTTTGAAATTATTTTCGTCGTCTTTTGTGAAAACCATATTTTTTTTCCCGATTTTTTCAAAGACTTCTTTTATTTCTTTTTCCAACTCGCAGACGAAATATT
Organism: Hydra viridissima; assembly: GCF_058129835.1. Taxonomy (NCBI): domain Eukaryota; kingdom Metazoa; phylum Cnidaria; class Hydrozoa; order Anthoathecata; family Hydridae; genus Hydra; species Hydra viridissima. The sequence continues at coordinate 4,447,383 of NW_028324308.1, read as the reverse complement.
CGCCAATGTCCTTATCCTCGTTTTCCGACACTGATGTTGTCGGACCACTTTTGTAAACGGTTTCGTCAAAACATTTGATGTGAAAGGCAAAGGAACTCGGGACGTGTCTTTGAAACATTTTGGTGTACGACTGGTTTGGGTCTTGCTCTCTAGAGTCCATCGGTTTGACAAAGCTTTCAAAATCCGCGTAAACCACAAATGGAACCCTCATTGACCTTTCCATGTGCTCAAATTTCATGAACGAATTTTTTGGAGGAAGATCCATTCGAACCGCGCTGTGCTCTCTGCAATAGGTCGAATGTTTTGAAAGATCCTCCTCGCTTTTCATCCCCTGCAAGCAGTTTCTGCAAAAATATTTTTTCACTTTTTTTTTGGATGCTTGGGAGGAGATGAGTCGACTCAGATTTTTGACCAGGCAATAATGATTTGTTTTTTCGTCTGAAATGAGCATCAAATTGATTTCATTTTTTCTGTTCAAGCATTTCGATATTCGCAAAGGGTGAATGGATTTTTTTTCATAACCGAAAACGTTGACGCTGATGTCTGGATTGTTTTTTTCGAATTTTTTGATTTGATCGAGTTTGACGGGAAATTCAATCCCTTCCCAATTCAACATTTTTGATTGTTCAATCAAGTCTTTGTCAATCCTTTCTCCGTTTTTTTCTTTCATGTTCAACGCCCTGGTGACGCTCCACTTGAAGCATTCATTGTCTTCGTTCACCATGTTGATGATTGCTTTTTTGCTCGACAGAAAATCGTCTAGAGGGATGTACGACCGACCACCGATGGGTCTGTAGTCAATTAAATTGATGTCCATTTTCAAGATGGCGGACACTGTGCAATTCGATCCCATTTTGTTGTATTTTTCCATGTTTTTCAGGATCTCCTCTTTTGCTTTTTCATAAAACTCTCCCAAATCCGTCGACTCCAAAATGATTCCCGCTTTTGACAAAAAAGGAACGATTCGATGCACCTCCTCTCCTGTAGTGAGGCTGACGCTCTCCATATCAATTGTCAAAACAAGGCTCGCTCCGTCTTTCGCCATATTTAAAAAGGCAGAAGCATCCTTTTGGTTTCCTTTGACTTGATGCGAAAATTGTTTGGCAACATGTCTCAGCGCGTGATCGGTCAATTGAAAATGAATGAGGGGTTTGTAAACTGCATTGCGCACAATTGATTTGAGGACTGTTGTTTTGAGAGAGTCGACTTTTTTTTTCACTTCGTTCCCCACATTGCTCAATGTTCTTTTCACCGCCTCTGGAATGTAAGGATCAACAAACTCAAGCAAGCTGTTGAAACTGTCGACAACTGCATTTGTCACAGACGTCGCAAACCTTGAAAAAACTCCAGGAACCATCACAGGAGACGAATCTGGAACAGGAGCGTCAAGCATATATTGTGATGACGGCTTTGGAGGAAGAGCTGGTTTCGGAGCGATGACAGGCTTTTGAAGAAGAGCTGGTCTTGGTGGAATTGTTGATGGTTTCGGAGCGATGGCAGGCTTTTGAACAGTTTGACTCGAAGCAATCGCAGGACGCGGAGCAGGACGCGGAGCAGGACGCGGAGCAGGAACCGGGCTTTGAGCAGTTGACCTCGCATCTATCGTCCGTCTACGAGCAACAGGATGAGGGCCATTGACAGGTCTTGTTGTTTTTATTGCCTCAACGAGCTGTTCCCTGGTCATTTTTGTGTAACCTTTTATCGATCGTTCCTTGGCTTCACTTCGCAATTTTGTCAGAGATTTCTCTTTGACTTTTTTCTCTTTGACAGTTTTGCTTTCCATTTTTTTATTGCCAAGAAAACTGTTTAGCTCAAATTCAATTTTTTTCGGTTTTTCCGATTTTTTTGGGATTTCCGATTTTTTCGGACTCGCCGATTTTTCGCATTTTGCTTTCCATTTTTATTATGCCAAGAAAATTTTTTTCAAAATCAATTTTTTCAAAATCAATTTTTTCAATTCTTTTTTCTGAGAATTGAAAAATTTTTTTTTCATTTTTTTGGACTTGGAGTTTTTTTTCATTTTTTTGGACTTGGATTTTTTTTTCTGTTTTCGATTTTTTCCGAATTTAAAATCTCTATATTGATCCCATCCTCCACTTTTCCATCTCTTCTCTCCAAATATCTCCAGCCATGACCTGTCATTTTCATCGCTTTGTAAAGTGACCCATATTCAATCACCTCCCCGGTTTCGACGTTGGTTGTTTTCACAGACACAGGTTTTTTTCGAATCGAACCAAGCCTCTCGTATTTTGGATCGATCGGTTTTTTCGCATTTTCCGTTTTCACATTTTCTTTTTTCGGTCGACCCACATGTCTGCATTCTTTCGCACCTTCCAAAAGCGACTCTTTGCTTACGAGATTGTTCTCAACCGCAATCATCATCAAAGTCAACAAATTGTTTGAGGTTTTTGAGACACCATTTTCTCTCAGCAAATTTTTCAGATAATTTTTTGTGATCCTCATGTTTTTTTTGAAAAGAAAAAAATTTTTTTTAAATCAATTTTTTGTCAAGAATCCTCAATAAACAGCATTCATGTTGTTTCCGTCTGAAGAAAATTGGATCAATTTGTCGGAAATGATCACTGCGAAAATAACGGTGTTGTCTGGCACAGCCGTTCTGAATTTCAGGTTGACAACCAATTCAGCCGTTTCAGAAACAACTCTTTCCTTTTGCTTGCTGATGTCGACAAAAAACAACGGAAACAAATTTTTGTATTCAAGCAGAGTCAAACCTGATTGACAAACAAGCTCGTTTGTGCCATAATATTTTTCGTCAAAAGTGAACGCATCGGAATGAGCCATGACCATTTTCTTTTCTCCAAAATTCAAGTCGTAATTGTAGTTCGGATATTTGATCCCATTGACGGTCACGAAAAAATTGTTGATGTCACAATGATCGAACACGGCTGGATTTGCGGTTTGACTGGAACCTCTGTTTGTCTGAAGACCAAACACGATAAATCTCGGAACGCTTTTGTCTGTGATCCTTCCAAGGGTCCAAGTGAATTCTGTCAGACCCGCTGGAATGGCTTGCCTTTCGACTTTGTTTGCTTTGTAAGCCACTGGAACGGTGATTTTATTTGACATCAGGTTCAAAAATTCGGATTTTTTCAAAACATCAAGCTCAATCCTTGGCATGAAAAGTCGGAATTTTTTGATGTCGATCATTCCTGCAGCAACAGTTCCGGCTCTGTAAATGGCGTCATCGTATTCTTTTTTTGTAAAGGTGATCGTGTGTCTGAATCCGTAAACGACTTTGTCGTAAGTTTCGCAAAAACCAAAAATGTGCTTTAAAGGGATCCTGAACGAAAATGCGCCAATGGATGTGGTGTCTGCAAACAAGTGGTCTCTCCTGACGTTGAACCCAGTGGTTCCAGTTGCGTTTGATGTGTCTTTGTACCACATTTGCTTCAAACCATCGGCAAGCTGAAAACCGAAAGGATATTTCAACAATCCAAGCATGGTTGTTCCCTGACCTGGATACATTACTCTTTCCACTTGCTGTCCTGATAAGTCGTAAGTGACGTCACTGAACAAATACATGATGGCGTTGTTCACCAGAGCAATGTTGTCTTCTGCTGCGTAAGCTGTCCCGTCTGCTTTTTTCAGAACCCCTTCGACGAGGATGTAAGCCTCAGACGGAAGTGTCTGCGCAGACTGGCAATCAAGCTCAAAAACGATTGATCCTGAAGAATTCAAATCGAGATTCGTTGGAAGGTACTCAAAAAAATCGACTTTTTCAATGCCTGTATCGTAGACAGGCTTTTCGTCAATTATTAATCTGTCGGTGTTGATCATTTTTTTTAAAATGAGAAAAAAAAAAAAAAATCACGCAATCAAAAGACCGCTCCCCATTTTAACAAGATCTTGGATTCTTACTGCGTTCTTTTTTGTCATTTTCTTTTTAATGGACGAACCAAACATTTTTTTGTGCAGCTCTTCCATCGGATTAACAGACTCATATTGCTTTGCCGCCTCGTTCAAAATCGTGTTGACTAATGGATTTGGCGTTCCTGTCTTGGCGTAAACTTTTTCAATCGCTTTTTTTCCTTTGTCGATGGCAACGTCTCTGGCGGTGGATATGGCCGAAGAGGCTAATTCTTTTCCGGCAGATCTGGCGGCTGTGATCGCTTCTCTTCCAATTTCGCTTGCTGCTGCTTTCCTCAATAAATGAAGAGACGACTTTGATGCATTTGAAGCGATCATTCTCCTCAAAAAATTTTTAAACGTGTCAACGATCCCTCCTCCGATGACGTTCTTTTTCAAATATCTTCTGTTGTTCACAATGAGCATTTTTTTTTTAAAGAAATTTTTTTTTTCGTGTTTCACGACGAAATGTATTTTTGGATCGATCGATATTCCTCTTTGTTGATTTCCCCCTGCCTCAAAAGCTCATCACAAATGGCAACAGCTTCGTTTCTCGATGCGATATTTCCAGCATGACCAGCGGCGATGCTCAAACTGAGTCGTTGCACAAGAGCATTTGGATCGCTCGGAAGAATGATCACTCCATAACCTTTTTTTCCCCTCGTTTTTGTGTAATTTTTTTCCCAAATTTTTGAAACAATCTTTTCCCACTTTTCGCTTCTCGAAGCTTTTGGAACGGTGGGTCTCCCTTCTCTCTCCATTGCATGCGTTTCGACCAGTATTTTTTCATAATTTTCCAAGTCCTCGTCTGTCACCTTTGACATATCAGGTTTTGATCTTGTGATCAACTCCCAAAAACCTAAAGTCCCCTCAAACTTTTCACCATCAATAACGACGTCGTTTTCATCGATGGTGATTTCTTTGTTCCCAATAAACATTTTTCCTCGTTCTTTTGCGTGAATTCCAAAAACTCTGTCTGCAGAAAATTTTTTGGCGGCGTATTTTGACAAATATTCCAATGCTGTGTTTCCAACATTCATTTTTCCAAACGTTTTTTCAGCACTATTCGAACTTTCAAAAGACCTCTCGCTTTCTGGAAAAGTCAAAGCCAGTGGACTTCTGTCAAACTCTTTGTATGCGATGCTTTTCATCTCGTTTTTCACTTTTTCGTTGCTCTCGATCAACGGCTGAAAAAACTTGGACAGATCAGTCTGATAATTCGCATCTGAAACGTTCCGGTTGAGGCTCTCATTGTAAAGCTTCTCCCGGTTGGCCATGTATTCTTTCACAATCTCATCTCTCTTTTTCGGGTCTTGTATTTTAAAGAACTCCATTTTTAAAATACTGAGAAAAAAAACACAAAACGAGTTTGCGTTTGCGTTTTGCGTTCATTTTCCCTTTTTGAAAATGTTGTTAAACGCTTGAATGGCTTCTTCTCTTCCTTTTTGGATCAACGTCTCTTTGGTCAATTTGTCAATGCTGCTTTTTGCTTTTGTTCGGATTTCTTCGGCCATGACCTTAAATTTTTTAAGCTCGCTGAGAACCAATTCGTATTCGGAATCGCTCACAAAACCGTCCATGAGCGATTTTGAAATGTGGTCGCCAATCGTGTTCAATTTTGACTCTGAAAGAACCTTTAATTTTTCGTGCTTTTCGGCCTTCAACAACATTTTTTTGTTTTGATGGTTTCCGAAAATGGACAAAGCACCCATCCCAATTGCAATCCCCTCGCACGCAATCGAAACTGGGGTGGCAACGACGGTTGACAAAAGGGCAACCCCTGTAATCCCCAAAGCAATGCACACCGTTTGCAACCCATCGTCTGCGAAACGAATGATTTTCGAAACTCGATGGTACTTTTTGCTCAAAGCCATTCTCTTCACTTTTTCATCCTCCATTTCTTTTTGGATCTCGCTTATTTTTTGAAGCCTGTAAATGTGACCTCCATCCGTCGGAGCTGTTGGAAGAGTCGGATAAATTTTTTCTGTGTTTTTCATTATCTCCATCTTTTTAACAAAGACAGATTTTTTTTTAATTCGAATCGATGTGATTAATTTTGCAAAGCTTTTCGCCTTTTTTGACAATGACGTCATTGCCGCTGTTGTTGGTTATGTCCAAAATGACGTCATCCACAGACTCAGAAAAAATGACATCGTTTTTGTTGAAGTTTAATTTGTCGCTTATTTTGTTCATCAAAGTGACGACTGTGATTCCTCTTTCAAAACTCAATCCAACGGACAACGATATTGACGTGTGAGCAAGAGCAGCAAATTTAATGTCTTTCTGAGCAAAAATCTCATGATGACCGTTTATGTTGAAACAGTTTGGATGATCCAAATTTTTTTTTGCCACGACAATATTTTGCGATGTCTTTTTTTGCAGGTTTTTGATTGTCTCCACCAGGTTTTCAAGCTCTTTGATCCTGTCCACCAAATTTTCCAAATTTTTGGTCCGGTCCGACTCTTTGAATTTTTTCAACTCTTTGATCCTAACATCCATGTGCTCCAAATACATTTTCGAGATGTACAGGTTCGAGTCAACGTGCTTCTCTGCTGAGGCGGCATTCTTGTACATCTTGTGAGGGGCATGCATTTTTAATATGAAAAGAAAATGTTTTAACTCGTTTTTTTTTCATTTTTTTTCGTGTTTTCACATCTCTTCGTCAGATTCCATTTTTTCGTGTTTTCACATCTCTTCGTCAGACTCCATTTCACCCAAATCCAAATCTTCACCCATGATGCTTTGAACTGAAGACACCTTTTTCGCAATGATCACTTCTGGAACTCTAACCTGAATGGACTCGATCTGAGCTCCGACAAAAACACCTTCAATTTTCAAAGAGGCGACGACGTTGCACTTTTGCCGAACATATTCCAAAGGACACACCTTCACCAGCTCTTTCGCTTTCTTTTTAAAAAACAAAGAAGTCACTTCAATTCCTTTCTCGCTTTTCTTTGTGAACAACTTTCCGAAAAAAATGGGTGCTGCGTTTGGATTATCTTCTTTGTTTTTCAAAATGGACAAGTCCTCTGTCATTATTTTCTTTATTCTCCCTCCCTTTTTCAAAGTGGGAGTCATTTCCTTGACTTTTTCGCGAAGAAATTGCGATACCTTTTCAATCACCTCGATGAACTTTTCTTCTTTTTCGCTCATCCCTTTTTTCTCGTCGAAACCGAGAAAGGACATGGAATATCCAGTCAGCTCTTTCGTTTCCACACTGCGATTTTCAAACACACCCAAAGAAAACAAAACGGGCGTTCTCAAAATGAAAGGTCTTTTCCCATAGGGATACTCATAAAAGAGCGGAATCTTTTGGTAATGAATGGGTTTGGTTTCGGAATAAACCTCTCCAACCGACAATTTGCTCTCATCAAAATTTCCGACCGTCACGAAATTCATCTTTTTTATATGAACAGAAAATTTTTTTAACTCGTTTTTTTCAGACGGATCAATTCAACATTGCTCACCCATGAGTTGAACGAGTCTGGATATCCTTTCCATTTGACCAGTGATTTGCTTTTTGTTCGGCGAACGATTTTTTCAATCCTGAATATGCTCTGATCAGTCTTTTGCATCTCCTGCTCGTAAAAAGTTCCTTGAATGTCTTCACCGCTGGCGTCAGTGATTTTGTACGTGGGTGGATCCGTTCGCTGAACTTTGGACACTGTGAAAACCTCCTCGGTCCATCTCGGAGTGTACCCTTTTTCAAAATGAGGCTTCTTTTTTGTGATCCTCACTTGATCACCTATTGAAAATTTTGGCTCTGGTCTTTCTTTTGGCATCTTTCCATTCAGGTTAGCCCATACAATATTTTTGTTCTTTTCCTCGCTGGCTTCAATTGGCGTCATTTTGATGGACGAGTGCTTTGTGCTGTTGTAATTTTTCACCATTTCGTCCAAAACGTCAATGTATCGGTTGGTGCTGTTGGCTGAAAAATATTTGAACATTTTTTCTTTCATCGTTCTGTTCCATCGCTCGACGACACAGCTTTTTTCCTTGTTTTCAGTGGAATATAATTGAACACCCAGCGATCTCACGTGCTTGTTGTGAAATTCTTTTCCTTTGTCCACCCACATTTTGACACATTTTCTCTCACCAGATCCTTTGGATCCATGGAAATTCTTTGAATTTTTAAAAATCTTTTTCAACGCTTCAGCCACTTCAAGTCCGGTTTTGCTTTTCAACGGAACGATCCATCCATACTTTGAAAACACGTCGATCACCATGAGCAAATATTTGGCACCATTGTTGAACTTTGAAAACGATTGCATGTCAACCAAATCAGCAGCCCATATTTCGTCGATGTCGTTCACAAACACTTTTCTTTTTTTAAAATGACGAATGACCGGTTTGTGAAGCTCCTCTGCAAGCTGATCCGTCCATTTCAGTGGAATTTTTTTTTTTTTGCATATCCTTCAGATCCGTGGAAATTCTTCGAATTTTTAGAGACACCCAATCCGAATTTGGCTTTGGCTTTGATGATGGGCGCGATAAGCTTTCTTTCGTTTATTTCTTTTTGAGTTGGGTTTGGAATGGAGTTCATTTCTTCAAGCATCATTTGATCCGCCAAATTTCTGCTTTGAACGTCGGTCAAATATTTATATGCCAAATCGTGATGATATGCCGCATTGTCCACTCTGTCCACCGGTTTGCTCCACTCCTGATACATGTCGGTGGATGTGAGCCTTTTGTCCAGGTTTGTGCCAGGCCCTACAAAATTCATTCCTGGAACATTCATCTCTCCTGGAAATTTTGCCCACGGAAGCTTTATTTTTTTTGAAAAATTGTTGATCGATTCGACCAAGTCACCCCCTTTTGCCGACGAAGAAACAAACTGGCATTTGGTAGTTCCACAAGAATCACATGTTCCTTTGATCATGTTTCTGTTGTTTTTTGAGACCTCGTTTCTCAAATGGATCGTTTCTGTTTTCCTTTTGCATTTGACACAATACATTTTTTTTTTCAAACAAAAAAAAAATGGAAGTGACCGATTTGTCATGGAATATTGGGAAAAGCAAAAGAGACAACAACCCGCTTTTGCCGAGAAGCATTCGAGGAATCATCGTTGGAAAGTCCGGTTGCGGAAAAACAACGCTGCTTCTCAATTTGCTGCTCAAGCCTGGATGGCTGGATTTTAACCACTTGCAGGTCTTTGGAAAATCTCTTTTCCAGCCCGAGTACAAAATACTCAAAAGCTCGTTTGAAAAAAATTTGCCAAAAAAGATCATCCTCGATTTGTTCAAGGTGCAAAACGAAATGGAAAAATTGAATTTAAACCCAGAATGCGTCATCAACGACCTTTCAAAAAATTTTTCCGAAACCGAGGACATGAATTGCCAATTTTTCGAAACGGCTGACGATGTTCCTGAACCTGAAGATCTTGATTCGTCCAAAAACAATTTGATGATCTTTGACGACCTTCAATTGACCAAACAAAACAAGTGCGAAAAATATTACATCCGAGGAAGACACTCCAACGTCGACTGCTTCTACCTCGCTCAAAATTATTTCATGCTCCCACGACAAACGATCAGAGAAAACACCAACTTTATTTGCCTCTTTCCTCAAGACTCAAAAAACGTTGATCACATTTATCGAAACCACGTTTCGAGCGACATGAAAAAAAATGAGTTTAAAAAGTTTTGCAGACATTGCTGGTCTGAACCTCACGGATTTGCGGTGATTGATTTGTCGTCAAAAAAGCACAATGGAAAATATCGAAGCGGATTCAACGATTTTTATTTTCCGAAAGAAGCCATATGAAAAATTTTTTCGCCCATTAAAAAAAAATGTCAGGCATCATCATCGATGTGGATGGAACATCCAACATAATTCAAACAGAATTTTTGGACAAAATCGTCTTTGAAAAAGAAAAAAAATATGAGATGGCTTTTCTCGGTCTTGAGACGTACAACAGCTTTCCAAACATCACCAGCAAAAACAATTCTTTCAGGTACAGCATGACCAACGGTGTCCATTGGGAAAACGTCGTCATTCCAGAAGGAAGCTACGACATCATCGACATCAACAATTATTTGCAAAAAACCGTCTCAAACACAATCAAAAATTATGCGTCTCAGAGCTCAAGTTACGTCACCACAAACAAAATCAGTTACTCCCCCGAAAACATCAAAATTGGATCCAATTCAAACACTTTGAAATCAACCGTCAAACTCGGAGTAAATTATTTGATGGACCTGAACGTCGAAAACAGCATCGCCTCTCTTTTGGGCTTCACAAAAAGACAATTGGACTCCAATTCCGAATACGAGTCCGACGACATTGTCAGAATCACAAACGTCAACACGATCAGAATCGTCAACAACGTCATCGGGTCAGCATACATCAATGGCTCACAACTCAATTGCATTTACTCCTTTTACCCCTCTGTGGGTCCTGGATTCAAAATCATCGAAAGACCCACCCATTTGGTCTACCTCCCTGTCAAAGTACCAGAAATTTCCACGATGATCACACGCATTGTCAATCAAGACGGAAATCTAATCGACTTTCGCGGAGAGGACATCACGATCCGTTATCACATTCGAGAAGTGAAATAATTTTTTCCGATATTAAAAAATGAGCAATTACATTCGTGTCAAATTAAATGTGTCTCAGGGACAGATCGACAAAATAAAAAAATCAGTCATTGAAGGAAAACCCGCGAGCATCCGCATTTCACATGAAAATCTTCACGGAAACGACATTTTGCTTTTAACAGAAAGACAACACCAAAAAATTTTTGACGCTCTCAATCGAGGAGTTGGAGTCACCATAAAAATGAGAAAAACTCAATTGGAACACAACGCAAAAGTTGAAGGAGGATTTCTTGGCGCTCTTTTGCCTTTATTGGGAAGGGTTGCAGCCAAAGCTGTCCCAGTTTTTGGGCGGTGTCGCCTCTTCTCTCGGTTCCAATATGATCGACAAAATTATGGGAAGTGGAATAAAATCAGAAGGAGGGTTTCTTCCTTTTCTTTTACCTTTATTGGGAGCTCTTGCACCCACTTTGATCGAAAAAATTGTCGGAAATGGTATTGGTTACATCAAAAGCAATGGAAGAGGAATGAAAATTGCCACATACAAAGGAGACGGACTGTTTTTAACACCCTGGGTCACAGGAAGCTCAATCAAAGATGGATTATACTTCAAAAGAGACAGAAAATATGTACCCATCTTGTCTTAATTTCTTCTCAGACCCATTCTCAAAAATCATTCAAAAAAAATTTTTTTTTCTTGACATAATAAAATGAACGGAAAAACAAGGATCTTGAGACATGACGACGGAAAAATCAGAAGCATAAAAACACTTAACCCCATTGAACACTTAAGGAGCAAAGGAGTTGGATGGCGCGAAATTGGAATTTACAGATCAATTCTCGAACAAAAACAAGAACAAGAGCTTGAACAAAGAAAAAAAGAAATTTTTCGCGAACGATTTCAACACCTTTACACCCATTAATTTTTTTCATGGATCCTTTTCTCATGAAAAAACATTTTCACACCCCTCAATCACCAAAAAAATCAAAACGGGCACCAAAACATTTTCACACACCTCAATCACCAAAAAAATCAAAACGGGCACCAAAAATGAAAATGAGCCAGAACCCGCCTTTTCTAGTAGTGTCAACCTTTGACAAAGACTTGCTTGCAGTATATACAGCGCTGTGCTGTTACTTTTGGAAGCCTGTTCAGACACTAAAAAAAGATTCTTTTTTTTAATTTTATTGCCTTTAGTTTTAATGTAAAAATAATACAATGAAACTATAGAGCAAATTTTTCTAGCGTTCTAAGCGAACTTTTCATCTCTGTTTTTTGTTAACCTGCATTTGTTAAATGTTGCTGTTATGTTTACTCACTTCGCTGCTGAAAAGTGGACAGCAGCAACAGAACAGAAAATTCAACAAGTTAATAATAAATGTATGTCAAAAAAACAACAATAAATAAGTAATAATAATAAAAAAAATCATATTGAAAATATATAAAATAGATCTCAAAAAAAAGGTAAACAAAAAAATGCAATTTTGACTGCAAAAAAGCACTCTTTCAAGTTCAGACTATGGTTTTTAAAGAGGTCATTTGCGTAGCACAATAATTTATCAGTCAATTGTTCTCATGCTTTCATCCTCATAATGAAAATTTTTTTTTACCAGAACATATGGTAAATTCAGGAAAATTTTTCAAAGGAATACTTCAGGAATCTGACTTGCTACAGTGAAACTAATTACAGATTTATAATCAGCAAAAAAAGTTGATCTTAAAGAAATTTTCTGCATGATGAGAAAAAATTTCTTTTTTTTTGGCCGCTGAAAATTATTCATCTCTCTAAAGTAAGAATAAATGATTCCATGGATTCTCTAAACTTTTGAGGAATGAAATATTATGTGGAAACAAGTTCAGTAAATGAAATATCATGTGGAAACAAGTTCAGCAATTATTTCTCATCGCTTAAATTAATTTTTTAAGTTTTTTAAAATTTTTAAAGGTTAAGAAATGTGTACATGAAATTAAATTTGGGGGGTTTTTTAATTTTTATCAACAATCAAAAAAGTTAAAACAGATGTCTCACTTTACCAAAGTGCTGATTTTATTTTTATCTTACGCTTTGCTTATTATCATTGTTATCTTTAACTTATTTGTCAAAGTTCAATAAACTTTATTCTTCGTTTTTTATTAGCATCAAAATTTTGCTGCTCTGGTTTGTTTGTACTGGTTGATTGAGCAGCGTTTCTGTAGTTTTTTTTATCAATCGTATTTGATACTCTCGCCAGTACATATTCTTATAAAATATTTTAATCATCGAGTTAAATCAAATTTAACATAAATAAATAAAACAACAGTTCTAAAGATTATAGAATAAAAATACATATTCCATATATAATATATATGGAATATATTTTTTTAAAACGCTTTTTATTATGAACGACAAAGCTGCGTGACATTTTGGTCAACAGTTATGAATTCAACCACAATCAAATCGAAATTAAACGTTTAACTTATTTGAGAACCAAGGAATCTCTGAAATTTATATGGTAAAAATAAGAGTACTTTCAAAAAACTGAAATTACACTCTTTTTTTTTGATGACGTAACTGAGATGCAACGTGAATGAAAAACCTGTGTTTACCATAAGAATGGTATCATATATTTCATAAGCATAAGTATTATGTATAAGTGTCAGGTGACAACCACGGAATCAGTTTTTAGCCACGAAAACATAAAAAGTTTAAACATTTTTCTATTTATTTTGTTGCACGGTTGAGTGTCTTTAGTATTAGTTCCATTCTCCTTCGGAACTTAATACGCTTGCACGCTCACTGATTTGCTTTGCCTTCTATTCTCAAAAATATGTAATCGACACAGTTGAAGAAAAAAGGGCCGAAATAATCAATTTTGATTTTAAATCATGATAATTATCATATATAAAAATTAAACTGTGAAATAAAAATCAGCAAATTAATTTGTTTAGCTTTCAAAAAAATAAAAATAATAATCAACGCAAGAAATTCTTCCTTAATGGATGATCGTTTTGTTTTCTAATAAGTAACTCTGTGTTTGGTTTTGTTATTGATTACATGTGAGTCAATGCAGTAAGTAACATTTGTTTTTATTTTGAAAATTCTTTTAAAAGCATTTCCTTGACCATGATATGATGCTTTAAATATATGCTAATTATTTTTCTGACAAAGGATTTGTGTATAAATCTAAAGATGTTGTTGAGAAAATGTTCTTCCTTAAGCGAGTGTTAATAACAATTGACTTCCCGATTCAAACTGAATTGAAATATAAAATTTAACCCGTTTTTGTTTCTTGCTTTGAAAATTTGCTGCTCAGCCTTTTTATTTAATTGAAAGTTAAATTTTAAAAATTAATTAGAGTTTGAAGACAAAGCACGTGCATAATGTGGCCATGATGCGAAATTTTTTTTTTCAAAAACATTTATAAAGACTGTGTTCCTGAAACATCAACCGGCCAGTTTAAAATTATCAAAATTTTTAAACTTTAAACTTTAAATTTTTCATGTCATGATTGATAGAAAAAATCCATTGCATCACTATAAAAGTGATAAACAATTACACTACAGCAAGGCATCGACTCAGCACGAAAACCTATCGCAATATGGCAAAGAAAAGCCGACAAAGTTTTTCATATCTTTATATTCATAAAAAAGCTGGTCAATTAAACCCAACGAAATTTAAAAAATCTTTATTCTTCAACTTTCGTTTACAAATGAATTTTTGCTTTTATAATAAAAACACACTACTTCTTCAATTTTCTTAGGCTATCATCATACTTCAGCATGAGATACATACCAAGGTATATCGTAGTGCTGCTTGGGTATTTGTTGTTAGTCTACAGTAAAGATCAAAGCTTCGAATATATAGATGAAATGGCACCAACATTTATAGACAGCTTTGAAAGTAAAAACATTTTAAGAAGTTTAGTTGCCGGTGACGACGATAATGATGATGATGGTGATGATGAGAACCGTAATGATTATGAAAACTACAGGTACGATAACTTTAAAAGAGACTTAATTCGTGGTCCAAGTTTTATACCAACAATTGATAATGACAGTGCAGCGTCAGAAATACTGAAGGAGGATAATGATATTGGAACTGAAAATGAAGGCGAAGCCAAAAGAATAGTTGACAGAAAAAATCGAGAAAATGTAATGGATAGCACAACGGAGATGGGCGGAGAGACAGGTAATAATAAATATTTAAGTAAATTTTTTTTTCATCGCTTTGAATATTGAAAAAAGCAACCATTATATTTGCCGCTTAACATTAATATTTAATAATCTTTAACATTAATACTTAATAAAATTTTGGGAATTACACGAGTTAAGAAAAAAAAAGCTCAGAAGAAGCTCTTTCCCTGGGAATGAAAAAAACAAAGTTAAATTTTTATTTTAAATCATTTCAAATTACTATTCGTCTAATTGTTCTAAAATAATTGTTACCTAATTCAAAAAAATAGGACTCTTTGAACTTGTTTTAACTTATTTGTTTCTCTATTTTTCTCTCTGTTTTAACTTCTTTGCCTTCTATTTTTGGAAAAAACCACTAATACTGTTCTAATACAAATCTTTTATACTCGATATTTTGTTACTTTTCTTTTTAGCTGGGATTTCCCGCTAAAAAATTACACCAAGTTTAGATGAAAAACTCCATTCTTTTAAAATAAATTTGCCAGGAGTAGTTAGAGTTTTCTTTACAGAACATGCTTACGGTTAACGTTTCGAATAAGTATAAGTACAAGTAGTTTAATGCGTTAAGCTTTGAAATGGAAGGCTCGGATTTCTTACATTTGTTTATACATTATTATAATTTATAAAACTGTATTTACTTTACCACACTTTAGGCAAACATTCTTCTGAAACTTTAATGATCCCCGAACCGTTTGCTTCGGTATTTAAAAAAGATGATTTAGATGAAAATAATGCAGTCCCTCACAACGCAACCAAAAAGCATAAACTTCTTACACAAGCAGAAAAAGCACTCGTGTCTGAAAGTCTAATTAATTTACTCTATGATTGGAAAAAGCACAACACACCTAAAACAACTAACAATGCACGTACTTATTCAGAAAAAACATCAGCAAATCTTATAGACAATCCATATACACCAGAAAAAAATGAACCCAAATCAATTAACGCAAAAAATGCTTCTCCTTTTGTAGATCTACAAAAAAAATTAGATGATGAGACAAATACAGGATCAACGGAAAGTGCATCGGCGGTACCTTCAGGAGCTGTAGATACTTCCGCTTCTACAGCGAATGAAATATCTACTGAGTTAAACGGAGAGATATCCCCATCTTCTCAAGAGAACACTGCAAATGCAGTTAGTCAAGAAAAAGAAAGATTCAATGTTCTTGTAAATGTGAATATAAATGAAAGAGCAGCTCGAAGGTCGGACGTAGACAAGCATCGTGAATTCAGCACTTCAGCTTCGCGTAGATCTAAAGTCGATCATGTTAACAAATCATTTCCTCTCGAATATTCCATTAATACGAATGACCCATTATCTATTAGAACTGTGAGTTCTCAAGATAAAACTCATTCAACAAAAACTTCGCATAATGTTTTCGGTGCCCTTAAAAGGCTCCAGGAAGATGCAAAGTCAGAGGATGAAGAGGAAGAAAGCGGTGATAGCTTAGATAATTCAGGTTCTTCAGGTAGTGCAAATAAGACATCAAATTCTGCAGGAGTTAAGGCTATTAAATCAAATGTAAGAAAACTTAACACAGAAAACGAAGTAAATGAAGCTGAAGCAGATAGTGATTTAACAGAAGTTGATTCTGGTTCTGGAGAGAACGAAATAGAAGAGGGAACGCTCATAAAACCATCTGATCTCAAAAAGACAAAGGTGACTGGAGGAAATGCTATCCCTCAAAAAAATAAAACCTTTCAGAAAGTCGATGGAGTTTTAAAACATCCCATTGAATCTTTATCTAAAAAAAAGTATAACCCTAAGCATGCACAAGAAGAAGAAAAAGAAGCCTTAAAAGGTGAAACACCAGCTGACACTATAATTGCTAATAAAGTTGCAGCAGATCGTGAATCGAAAGATAATAATTTAGAGCAAAATGACATCCCTCTAATAAAGGCAGATAAAAAGAAGATTAAAGAAGATTCTAATGATGTTAATTCCTACAAGGCAAACACTGTACCTTTAGGAGAACTTAAAGAAGTTGTGGATGATGTTAAATTTGCTAAGTCGAATAGCTCTGAGGCAGAAGACGTGCGAATCGAACAGGTCAAATCTCCTGCAACTCCAAAAGCTATTCCTTTAGAAGCCGCTGTAGGATCAAATCAACCGGTAGCAAAAATGCCTTCTGAAACCAAGGAAGAATCCGAAAATGAAGAAATTGTGTTTACAAAGAAAGAAAGAGAAGAAGAACTAAAAAAAATAGGTAAAAAAAATGACAAGGTAGCAAAAAATACCGAAAAAAAAAAATCGGAATCAGAAAATGCCGACATGAAAAAATCAGAATCTGACGATAAATATGAGACGCTGGCCGAAGTTAGAGAAAAATTTAAAAAGTGGGAAAATAAAATAGAAGGTAAAAATATTGAAATTCCCGAAAATAGTGAAGAAAATGAGAAAGACAGGTCTGAAAAGTTCTCTGCGAAAGCGGAAAATTCCGAAGTAATTACGCAAGATAAAGATTCAGATACAGAAAGCATCAAGGCTGTGGAAAGTGAAGCAAAGAAAAACGAAGACACACCAAAAGTTGAAATGAAAGAAAAAAACGAATTGAGTGCAAAAGATGTTAAACCTATTGCAGTAAAAGATGCAACCAAAGAAATTCCGAAACTAATCACGCCGATTGCAAATAAAACTGTTTTCCAAGAGAAAAACGAGATTATCGAAAACAAGGACATTGAAAAACACGTCGAAGGAAAAGCAACGAAGGGTGAGATCATAATGAAAGTTCTTCCAGACCAACTAGTCACCAAATCTAACGCTGCATCGCCAACTGGTTCCTGGAAAGATGAGAAAAAAGTCATTCTTAAGAAACTAAGAAATCCATTTTCGGAAGAAAATAATACAGTACATAAAGTAGATGAAGACGACGATAATGTTGAAGATGATGACGAAAAGGAACAGTTAATGAAAAGTAAAGATGAAGCAAACCAAGTACCTAAAATAAGTAAAAAAGAAAAAGCAAGGTTTTTAGCTGGCATAAATAGGCTCAAAGCAAAAGAACTGCTTGAAAAACAAAATCTGAAGAATGAAGAATCGAACAATAAAAAAGATTCGGACAATGTCATCGGTACGAACCTAGTTGATAAAGAATCAAATCATACCGCACGAGAAGCTGGTCCCATTGAAAAAGTTGGTACAATACAAGACAAAGATAGCCTAAAAGAGCTAATTGCAAGCCAAGTTGCTGATGACCTAAAAAATAGCTCGGTATCCGCAATCAGTATTAAAGCCAACTCTCAAAGTTTAAAACAACTTCAACATTTTAAAAACCAAATTCTCTCAGAAGTTGAAAAAATTAACCGATTAGAAGCAGAGTATGGAGTGGAAGATCATAGCACAAGAGACTTAGATGAAGCAAAAGAAGTGTTGAAAAAAGATTTGAAGGTAGTCAAAGAGCTAGAAAAAACTCTGTTGAAAAAATCAAAAGCCAAAGATGTTCCGAAGGAACAAGCTATTCCAAAGAAATCTGCTAACCATCGACATATTTATTATCAACCAACATCTGTCATGGAAGCACAGCAGCTTCAGGCTGCAGCCATAAGAGAACAAGAAAAAGCTGAAGCTTATAACAAACAAATCGCTTCTACGTTGAAACAAAAAGTTGAAACAGACGCTAGTGCACTGAAACAGTCGACTAAAGAAGAATTAGAAGAAGAAGACACAGAGGTTATTCCTGAAGCCAAGTTAGGCTTTGAAACGTCTGATGAAGATGATGAAGATGACGAAGATAAGGAAATCGAAGAAAAAAAAGCAAACAAAAAGAAACTTCGCAATCGCAAAAAGATTGATCAGCAATTTAAGTTAAAAAAAATGCCAAATAAAACTACGAAGAATCACCACCACCATCCCCTTGCCGAACTTCATAGTTTACTAAAGGCTGAAATCCGTCGATTGCGACTTCCGAATCGAGGACGAAATGATCCGCAACTATCAAACATACGTCAACTTGTGCAACAAAGATTAAAGTCCATGCTAGAGAACGGCGATCTTGATAAAGCAGCAGTGCACAACCTGACACCGGACATAAAGGAATTAGGAATGTTACTGAAGAAAAGAATACAAAGCGAGAAAAAGAGGAAGTTACACAAAATCAAGAAAGGAAAAAAGAAGCAAAAAAAACCTTTGAAACATTTTAACAAAATGAATAAACCAAACTCTCAGGTCAATACTCTCAACGATGAAATAAGTTCACTTCAAAAAAATATTGCAAATATAAATAAGCCAGCTAATGTTCATGAAACACCTTATTTACAAAATCCTACATCGTCGGCACCATCGTTGACTGTTCATCTTTCGCCTAATACAACTTTATCAAGTCAAAGCAATCAAATGAAAAATTTGTTGACAACATTAAATAGGAAACTTGGTGAAATTTATGCCAAAGCCAGTGGAGTTCATCATCCTAATGCCCCTCACTCACTTCAAGCGTACCCAATGGCTCCACCACATGCTCAGCCTATTTCACCTCCAGCAAATTTACTAAATCAATTTTCATCAGGTCACAACTATACAATAACAAGCTTTAAAAAACCTTCAGAAAAGGCGCCAGTACCAAAACCCATTCTTATACCAAGCACATTTGTTCAAACACCGATGGAAAATCCTGTGCAAAGTGTTACTCCGCATTCACAATATAATCATCCAGCAAGTAAGTGCTTAAAGTTATTTAAATTGCGTTGAATTATTTTTTATCAATTTAAAATATATCTTACGGCATAAATATATTCAAAAATATAAATATACACTATAATATGGTTTTTACAATTTTTAAGTTAGGATATGTCTGTGAAAGACGGAAAAATGTTTAAAAACTAGTCCTTTTATAGTTAAAGGTCACATTTATCCACAACAAACTGAACTCCCCCCAGCTTTACCTCAAGAGCCAGATTTTGATGAAACTGAAGCTTCACAAAAACCTTTGGCTGATAACGAGCCAGTAGATACTTTAGTTGAAAACCTCGAGAGAGATATCACTGAAGTATGGTCCTATAGAAACATGTTTCCTGATGCTGAATCTCTTGGACTGGACAATGATAAGGTGGCTTTTCTATTTATTAGCAACTTAAATTCGTGTTCGACATTTCACTCTTTACATCATTAATATTTTCTTTCATAATTAAAAAGTCTTATTTTATTCTCTTCATTTTCAACAAAAATGAAATATATCAGTATTAAAATTACTTCTTTTTTTTTTTAAGGTCCACAATACTTATGCAAACCTTGGCTCTTTATCTGGTTTAAACTTAAGACGAGCGTTGAATCGCGCACTCCGCGGCGAAGATGTTGGTCTAGCTGTAGTTGGTGGGTCAATATCAAAAGGAGGTCCTTTCAGCGAAAAAGGTCTTGATTTTGTTTTAAGATCGTATTTTTACGCAATAGAAGACTATTGGAACAAAATTATTCGACCGGTAACCGGTTCTTCAATGATAATACGCGATGTTTCGATTGGAGGAATAGCTACGGACTACTATTCCTATTGTTTACAGAATCACCTTCCAGATGATAAACTAACTAATATTGTTTTGTGGGAACTTTCAGCAAATGATATGCGCAGATATGATGATAGTCAGCGACCTAAACCACAACCTTTAGAGCAATTTACAAGAAATGTCTTGTCATACAGAGCAAAACCTGCTCTAGTATTTTTGAACTTCTTTGCATTATTTGATTGGGATCCGGATCTCTCAGCACATTGTCGAAACTTTGAAGATGAAGGTGAGGACGATATTGCTAAGTACTACAAAATAACGTCATTGAGTTGGAGAAACATGGTCTGTCCATTGCTTGCAAGCGGAAGCCAACCGCTATTTACGAAGAGTAAACTTTTTGCTGAGGACAACTTTCATCCAAGTATTCTAGCGCATGCGCAAATGTCTTATATTGTTATTGACTATATTCGAACAGAGTTCTTGAAGAATCTAGTCAAAATGAGAAATACAAATATTGCAGACGCTGTAACGAGACTTCAAATACCGCGAACAATTTATATTCCACGACCAATATTTCCTCAAACGTATACATGGAAACCTCTTTGCCATACATACATGTTAGTTGACAATAAGTCGCCTAACAACACTTTGCCGCTTGACGAAGAAAACGATGGAAACTTCCGGTATTCAGTTGTTCGTGAATTCAAAATACGTTCTGATAAAATTGTCGGTATGGATACTCAACAAAAAGACCAGTATATTAGATATAAAATTCATATTCCTCGTCATGCCGATGGCTCAATGATACCATATAAACGCTTGGGAATAATGTCATTCACTGACGATCGGTCTGCGTTTGCTCAATTCGATGGGGAGCCGCCGAAGGAGTTAGATACAAAGAAAAAGTTTTTAGAAGGAACTGTAATTAAGTACCTTGCCGAAAATATTGTGCCAGGTGAACATTTTATGACAATACGCTCTGGAAATTATGGATTCCTTATCTGCGCAATTGTCCTAGGTTAGGACACTATAAATAATCTTTAAATATATTCATTAAAAAAAAGCACCAATAAAAAGGGAATTTTTTATGAATCAAAAAATAACCACTATGAAGAACCTCTACTCCTGTTATCTGTTTGACAAAGGAGTCTAAGTTGTCTTCATTAGTCAGTGCATCGGCAAACTCCAAACCAAATTCATCAATGTTAAACTTTTAGAAAAATATTTTTATATATTTTTAGCAGGTTGTAATCATTTTCAACTCTTATTAACTTTATAAGTGTGCTCTCAACTCATCGTGATTAAATAGATACACATTAATTTTTTTGTTAGGTACGTACGTGTATTCAATTTTATGTTTAGATGTTATTTATGGTGTTTAACTATATTAGGCTTTTACTGTTTTTTAAGGCCTTATTTATTTAGCTATCGAAGTGAAACAGTCCGTTTATGTTAAATGTCATACGTTAAAGCTTACTTTTTTCTCAGCTTTCGCAAGTTTTTTTTTGTTTTCGTTAATTTACATTTGAAACTCTGAGATATTTCCTTTAGAATGTGGCAGTTATTACATATAAATTTACGCTTAAGAAGTTAGCCAGAAGAAGAATTTCTTATATTATAGATAAAACGTTAAAAAGGTTGCTTTGCAACCACCAGATTTTATCAGAGATCTACCAAATTATTCCGAAAGTTATAAAACCGGAAATCCAAGTTTAATGAATTCTAGAGTAGTTTTTAGAAACTAAAAAATTACACAAAAAGTTTTATATCTGTTAACTAATACTGATAGAATTATTTATTTAAAAGATTTTAATTATTTTCAATTTAGATATATTAAGTTTTATACGAAGTTATTCATAGTCAGTCGCGCATGCGGTTAGTAATTATATCAACACAATTTATACACGTGTTATGTCTATACCATTTAAACATAATCTTTCCCCCACATATAATTTTTGTTATATTGTATTTAATTTATATCTAAAAATAAATATTCAAAATACGACAAATTTGTTTTAATGAAACATTCTTTAATTAAGCATTTTAATTGAGGATAGGCAACCAATGCTCAGAGTCAAAAGAAAATCTTAAACTCAACATTTTGATACTTAAAAAATGAATTTGATTTTCTTTCTTTTTTTTTGAATAAAGTTGCAAAAGGACTTTCTTTTTTGTATTTCTAATGCTTCTCTACCTGAAAACTCAATTAATATTCGACTCTTTCCTTTTGCTCTGCTACTGGTTCAAAAAATTTCTCCGTGATCTTTTGCCGAATAGTCTAGTTATTGTAGATATAACAATAGAAGCTAGTGTAACAACCAATACTATTTCATTGGAGCACGATAATTTAGAATTTTGAGATATTGTTTGGAATTAAACGTTTGTTATAGTTGCTGAAATAAAATTTTAACTTAGAAATATATCTTAAATCAATAGTCTTACATTTGAAGAGCACACTGGAAAAACGATCAAGCTATATTTTTATTGTTTTGAGTAAATTAGATTTTAAATTTCAAAACACCATAGCTCACACCATAGCTCACTTATTCGTTAAACTAAGTATCTGTGTAATTTGATCGGTTTTCTAGTTATACAGTCAATTATTATATAGTTAAACTGCAGCCGAATATAACAGGGGCAAAAACCCAAAAAAAGCAAAAATGTAGCTTGATCGTTTTTCCAGTGTGGTCTTCATTTTTTTTCTTTAAAGGCACATGCAATTTTACTTGTTGTAAATCTTTTAAGAAAAGCATTGATTAGAAATTCATAACATAAAGTAACAGAATGTTCTGTCTTTGTTAGATCTCTCATCATATCATAAGCCTGATTGATGAAACTTTTGAAAGCCCCATATACATTCTTATCTAATGATTAAAGCTCATGAGAACACTGAGATACAAATGATAACAATGTAATGCAATTTTCTTTTGAAAATAACATCATTTCTGGACGTGGATTGACATGTTTTTTGTAGTGCCTAATAAGCCTAGTAAAGTGTTCATTAATTATTCACCCAATTGTTTCCGGATGACTAGAAAGTACCGCCAGTAGCAACAGATGGATATTAAAGATATACCATTAAAGGGATAGGTAATTAGGTTAGGATGATTATTGAAAGAAAATCAATTCCTATAGGTATAAAGATTATCTAGGTAAAGAATCAAGGTAATTTAATGGCTTGTATTATATCTAAACAGATTTTCTATTTGATAGAGAGGAAGAACTAAGGTTACTAGATCCATCGTGTATTCTCACGGTAAGGAGATAGTTGACAGGGTAAATAATGAAAGAGAGTACTTAGGAAACGTAAGCATAGACTTGTCGAGAAGAGTGGGGTTGGAAGGTGGGAGTAAGGTTTACTTGGGATTTCCCCCTTGGGTTCTCGCTAAGTGAGGCCCACCAGTTGGAGTGATGAAAAAAATCTTTTTTTTTTGAAAAAGTTTTTTATCACGTGTTGTTTGTAAATAGATAAAAGGTTTTGCCGGAAGGTGGCGACTGGAAAGTACTCTCATCATCTAGTAGCTGTCTCTGGATTCTAGAGTTTCGGCCAGAGTAAATTGCCTCGGGCCTCGTCCACCCTCTTGATGGGCCTGCCCGAACATTGTTATACTTCTAAATGGGGTTGGTAGCTTTTCAAGATACGTGCCACAATTATTCTTGAAGATGGTGCTCAAGATAAATATGATGAGGAGACCTTGGTTGATACCATGGAAAACATGGAGTCTCCAGTTAAAAAGTAACGCTAATTATACACTGAGGGAGTTTAAGAAGTAACGCTTGTTATACACTGAGGGATGGGCAGTTTAAAACGAGAAACTATCAAGAGAGAAGATAATTATTTCCTAAATATTTGTTCTAAAGATCAAAGAAATCGCAAAAATCGCAAATAATATTTGACTAAAAGGTTCTTAAAAATTCAGTCATTGAATCTCTTCTGAGAACATATAGTCTTCCAGAGCTACACTATATCCTAGATTTTGTAAACATTTTGATTTTTGACAGGTTGCACAAACTTCTAATTAAGTAGTGAGCTGAAAATCTGATTTTCATGAAATCTGTGGCGTTTTTTTCCAGATAATCAGATTTGATTCCCTGAAATTCCATCAGATTGTTGTCTTCTCTAAATATCTAAAGAATGCCGAAGCGAGGTGTCCGTCTATAGGTTCTTTGATTTGATCAGTAAAGAGCTATATGTGATAACTATGTAGCTATTATGCTGTGATGTGCTCAAAAAGATAAATTACTTTTAAAATTTTTAATGAAAAGCTTCAGGTATTTACAGGCTTCTCCACATTTAAATGCACATTCGGATGAGTTCTCCAGAGGGACTTGAGTTAATGACCAGTTTATTAATGTCAAGTATTTTAGTTCACTCAATTAAACCTTATATTGAAAAATGATCTAATTTTGCGAAGCATATCTTTATACTCATTCGAACTTGTAGTGTTTTTGCTTCGTAGCTATTTTCGTTCGTCTTCAATAGCATGTGGCTGATTTACAGGATTGCCATTTTTAACTGGTGGTGGGTTTAAATAAAACCTATGCAAATACCAGAGAAATTTTTTAAATTTCTTCCTCGAATTCCATTTAATTTTTTTTGTTTTTTGTTTATTATATGATAAAATACATTATATTGTCTATAAAATACAAGGTGCTGGATTAATACTGACAAACCTTGTTTCTCATAGGAAAATGAAAAATAAATGACAAGCACTCTTCAAAATGCAGTATATGGGAATGAGATCATAGTATTATGCAGATTATTTCATTGCAAAAGTAAGAAATGATAATATTAAATACTAATTAATCTTTTTTTTTTTTACTAATAATTGATCACTTTAAATAATTGTGCTAAATCTCACAATAAGGTTTTGCTAAACTTCATACTTTCATCCAGTTTCTCCATTGTTAATTTTTAGAAAATACTTCGCAAAACTTTTGGAAGTTGACGAAGGCTGATATATGCAAGGTTATGTGAAGCACATGGTGGATCAGACTGATGGCAGGGCCAGTAAACCTAATTTTAATGCAGCTTAAAAGACAATCTTTAACTGTATTTTGTTTTAGAAAGAAAATATTTTACTACCTTATGTTTTACCTATGTTTATCTATAGCTTTTTATTTCCTAAGTTCAAGTAAGTTATTATCTCCTGATTTGTTAGAGTCAAAGGTTAAGATGTAGCCTGAAATTTTAGGAGGCCTAAAAGAAATCCATTATTCTCAAAAAAAGAAAAGGTATGAAGATTTTTAGTGCCAGTTTCTCCATATTCGTATCGAAGAAAGATACTTTTACAGAAAATCTAGTAAATTGTTCAATTTTTTCCATAAGAAGAGTTAGGTTGGTGAAGCAATAAAGGATTTTCTGAGCAGTATTCTCAAAAAGCATGTAATATTTTGGAACCTCAAGTTCAATAAGAACATACACTTTAAATAGGTAAATATAAACATTTATATTTAATAAAAAAAAACTACTCTTTTTCGCTAAATATAAATGTTTATATTTACCTGTATATTTTTATCTATTATCGGCATTTTCAATAAAAACAAAGTCGGCCTTTGAAAACGGAATACATAACGTCAAATTCTTAATGCAATCAATCCTGCGACGTGAATACACGTCACACGCATTTAAACAAAACAAAAACATAACAAAAAAAAACAAAAAAAAACGAAGATTTCTCAGACTGGGCTTAAATCAGCCGAGTTATCCTAACGAAAATGAAAATTGGAGTAAATACCCATGAAGCTTTAAATGAACGCAACTTTCAAATTTCACTTCATTTCATGCAACTTACAATGCGAACTCTAAAATTTAGAGATCTGGTTAGCGAGTGATAGCGTTTTTGACAGTTTTTTTAAAACTTTTATCTTTAAAAGCTTCCCTTTTCAACTGTCCCATCGGTGCTTATAAAATTTAGTAGAATAAAAAACCCAATTTTCGTCTGAAATTTAGGAAATCATCGCTCAGTTAACTTTACCTAAAGGTGAGGCGTGATATTTACGGAAGTTTGTACACCTACCATTTAACTTTAACTGAAGTAGCTTCTTTTATTTAAGGAAGTTTGTACACCTACCATTTAACTTTAACTGAAGTAGCTTCTTTTATTTAAGGAAGTTTGTACACCTACCATTTAACTTTAACTGAAGTAGCTTCTTTTATTTACGGAAGTTTGTACACCTACCATTTAACTTTAACTGAAGTAACTTCTTTTAACCCTTTGCACTCCGTTGTCGCTGATTTGCGACATTAAAAAGCAAAGCGGTAAATCAGCTGTCGCTGCTACCGCGACATGGTTGTTTTGCTGCCTCGGCGCATTTAACAGTTAGGTAGGCAAAATAGTCTGTGTTTATCTTATAGTGTTTATGATACGTTTATTACGCTTACATTATAATAAGAGTAATAAGTACTCTATTGTTCTTTTCGTTACATTCATAACGTTTTAACCCTTCGTGTAGTGAAGATGTAAAGCGAAAATTTTGACGATAGTTGTGAAACAAGTGATGTGGAAGATGATCTCGATTTAAGTGAAATAGAATTAGAAGATCATTCAGAGACAGATAGTGACGTAATAGTAGTTAGAAAAAAAAAAGAATTGCAATTATTGAACCTGATTCAGAGGACGAAGGTACACCATCTGTAGACGGCGATGTATGGAGTAATAATGAGGGAAGCGACATTTTAATATTTTATTCCTTCCAAAGAAATGTTGTTTCTCTCTTTGCAAATATAACAAAGAAAATAATAAAAATACCATAACAAAGATAATAAAAATGCCAAGACTTAAGTTTATATTGTGTTGTTATTATGCTGAAATTTGTACATGTTTAAAAGTGAAACCAACAAACATTCTATTGTTTTTCAAAAAAATGTTTGTCGAAAAGAACTGTGTAAAATGGTAATTTTTCTGAAACCATTTTAATGCTGGGTGCTACATTTTAACAATAAAGCAAATTAAGTTAATGCAATACTCAGGAAATGCATTGTCTTGTAAACGTACTGCATGTTGGACTTAGAGTAGAAAAGACCATGGGCTTTAAACTTCTAATGAAAATTTTTACAAAACAACACCCTAATTCTAATGCTGCAGTTGCATTTATATTTCGTATTTTTAGTTCTTCCTACCATTTTATTTTACATTCATTTACATAATACTGTCATAGAATGTCGTAGATTAGAAAGAGGATGGATTAGTTTTTGCCTGAATCAAGACAGCGAAAATTGACCGACTTTGAATTAAAGTATTGATCTTCAACAAAATGAAGAAAAAACTGAAAAAATTTTGCTGAATCATTAGTTGAGGATCCTATTCGAAGACAAGGCGACACAAAAAGACTTAAAAATACATAATTGAATCTTTTGCATGAGTATTTAAGTAAAAACTGTTGGCAATGTAAAAATTATGAAACAGCGTAACAAAAAAAAAAAATAAAATAAACCCATCGACTGTTGAAATAAATCTGCATTTTTTCAGTCAAACCGTATTATACTTTGAAATGAGTTTGTCAAGGTTTCTTGAAGTAGTTACTCTGATTCCTCGTTTACCTTCTTCTTCTTCTTCTTTTTTTTCTTTTCAACTTGCACTTCTTCGACGATTTCCTAGATCATTCGAAAAAAATTAAGTTTAATCGTTAGTATATATTAAATATAAAATTAATATAGAGATTTTTATAACTAAAGTGATTCTTTTTTAAATTTATTTAAATAAAGGTGGCTAATTTTTTTTAAAGAAACCTCTTCTTCTGTTTTAACTTTATCCTTTTTTTTCTTTTTCTTTTTTGGAGTTTCTAAATAAACCAAAAAAAAGCATTAAGTAAAGTAAAAAAAAATGAAGTTTTTAAGCAGATGAAAAACAACTGTATGTACCTTCTTCGATCTCTTCTATTTTAACTTCAGCCTTAATTTTACGTTTAAGAGTTGAATCGTTGTTATTGTCGTACACGGGAATCGGTTCGCTAAAAAAATTAAAAAAAAAAAAATTAAAATTCTCTACTTAACATAATAACAGCCATTATGGCTTTGGAAAAGATAATTTCTCAAAAGTAACAACTGTTATTGAGCTTTTAAATATAGTCCAACGAGATAAAAATACATACGTTTTTTGAGAAACAATGATTTTGAGTATAGGAACCAGCTAGCATCTCAGATTACAAGCAAGCTAATTGCTTGAGAGAAGAAAACATCAATGATGCTAGCTAATCAAGATACCTTTTAACTTCAACTTTCGTATGCTTTATTCCTTTTGCACTGCCACTTATACGGGTCATCTATTAAATAATAATAATAATAATAATAATAACAACAACAACAACAACAACAACAACAACAACAACAACAGCAACAACAACAACAACAATGATAACAATAATAAAAATAATGAGCAAAAAATATTCTCTAAAATAAAATCCGATTTATAGATAAAAACTTACTCCACCATCTTCTAAAAATTTTAATCTTGATTCAAGCTTAGCTCTGTTTTCAATAGCCATTTCAGAGTTTATGTCTTCTCCAAGAGCATCATATCTTATGGCCAAAGCAGTTTTTGATGCTAACATACGAGATACCTACAAATATTAATATGCTTGCATGTATCTACTAACTAATACACACTAACATAATAAACTCATTTAAATAGCTACATGAAAATTACCTTGCCCTTCAATTTGGCATTGGACTGACCAACTAATGTTGCATGATATATAAGGCCATATTTTGGGGTGTCATGCTTAGTTTTCAATGCCCTGAAAACAATATATATATATATATATATATATATATATATATATATATATATATATATATATATATATATATATATATATATATATATATATATATATATATATATATATATATATATATATATATATATATATATATATCAATTAGGAGCCAAAAAAACAACTAAAAAAAAACAAAATTACCTGAATAGTGCTTTCTCTGCCCCTAATATTTGGACTGTTGATGCTGGTTGTTTTGCCAAGTTTAGGAGAGACCCTAAAAAATTAAATAGACTACTACTAAAACTCTTCAGACAAAAATTTCACCCATAATTTGTAATCCTAAGAAGTTTTGAGAGAGAAAGAAAGAAAAAACATACAAAAGTAAACTTTTTTTGTCAATTAAAATAATATAAAGTCATGATACAAGAAAGCTTGCAGATTGAAATCTTAATAAAATACTTAAACTAACCTGCATGAGCTATAAGTCTTGCACCAACCAGCTCACCTACCATTATAGTGAGGTTAGGTGCAATGGCTTGCATGCGATTTTTTAAATAATCATATAATGACATTCGATACTCAGCAATCTGTATGATTTGGTCGCACAAAAACTTTATATTGTCAATATCTTCATCTGATATATCAGTACCCATTGATATCTCAGCAGCAGCTTTAACTTCATCTTCTACATCTTCTGGAAGGATACTTGATAAGTCTGTACTTGCTGTCTTTACTTTAAATCCTACAAATACCATTTTTATACAAATTCTTCTTCTGCTTAGTATTTTTTTTATTAAATATTTCCTTAAGAAACTTAAAATACAATTTCTTAAATGTAAAACAAGGAATAAAAAGACAAAATTTAGTTAGGAAAAGTATTCTTTAAAAAAAAAAGTAAAACACCCTAATTAGCTAGGGTAAATACCTATAGCTTTAACAGTTTTGGCATAAGCTAAATTATCGGTAACAATCTTTCCAAGTTCTGGAAAATGCCACCCATACCATTCTCGACATCTCATGATGTAGTTGTTAAGTTCTTTATCCAAATCATCAAGTAGAGATATAGCTTGAACAATCATAGTATCAACTTTATCAGGACTGAATTTTAATTTATATCGAGATAAACTGTGAGCCAAACCAAGGGACATGGCTGTTAGTTCTTTTTCAGTTATTCCTAATTAACAATTATGAGAGTTAACAAAAAAAGTTTAAAACAAGATTTATGGTTTTATAAAAGAATGAAGTAAGTTTTTGTAATGTTGGACCAGTAAAAATTTGAAATTAGGCTCCTACACCAACAATGAAAAATAAAAACAAAACAAAAAACCACTTAAAGTGAAGAAAATAAATTCTCACCTGTGATTAATCCGTTCATTTGGGTCCTAATGCCTCTCATCAACTCATTAACAGCAGTTGAACAAACACAGTTTATGTCAAACTTATCCTAAAACAAAAAAAAATTTATTAAAATTTAAACAAAAGCTTAACTTATTAAAAGCAAGCTGTATTATTGAATTAACAAATTAACTACTACAGAAAAAGAAACAGTTTTGTACCTAATTTTGAAAAAAGAAACTATTATAACTCTCCTGCATAAAAGAAAATTATGCAATTAGCCTTTATTTAGTTTCTTCTTAAATGAAAAATAGGTCTTATAGTGACCATGCTCAGGTTTTAAGTAAGATTAAAAATGCTGTCTTTTTATGCAAGGTTTAAAGCATACATTTATACCCTGTCATACTTTCTAATAGAAATCATAGGATACTAAAATGCTATTAATTATGACCTTAATTAAATTTCCTATCTTTGCATCAGCAACAGCTAGCTCTTCATGCACTTCCTTAGATGCAATTTTCTTCATTATCTTCTTTAGTGATTTTGACATTTTGCCTTCAATTGATGCAGTTGCAGCTATAAAAATTGACCAAAGACATTAAAAAGGTCAAAAAAAGGTGAAGGTTCAAGAGACAATTATTTCAGTTGTAAAGAAAAAAAAAACCATTAAATTTTTCTTATCGAAAACTAATTACCTGCCAATGCTTCGGTTGTATCTTCAAATTTTTTAAAGTGCTTTAATTTGACACTAAAAAGAAAACATTCAAAAAAATTTGAAAAAAAAAAGACCTCTATAAAAAGCAAAAAAAAAGTATGCTTTTAAACAAAGTTAAACAAAATACATTTTGCTTGCTTGTTCAGGAGTTTCAAAGTCTTTGAAGAGATTTTCAACTTGAGATAACTTCTTCTCATCTAGCAACTTAAGACAAAATTGAAACTAATTATTTTCCTTCTTTAATCATTATATTGTATAGTTATTAAAATGATCACTCATCAAATTTGATTCTACTATTTTTCTACTCTATTCAAGGTAGTAAAACTTTATAGATACCATATAAATTTATATTGAAAAGATTGCATAATATGGTAAAAAATCTATTTATTATACCTTGAAAACTGCATAGCCTGCAGGTGTCTCAAATAGGACCAACATCTTTTACTTTGATCAAACACCTATATTAATTTCCTATCTTTAAAGTGAAAAATTGAAACATTTAAATCAATAATCTTTTTCATAAAACTTTGTGGTAGTTTTCCTATGTAAGTAAAAAAATTGAAAATTTAGGCAAAAATGTTATATACTTTTAAAAGACATTTATGGCATAGAACGTAGTGTAAAAGTTATGCTAGATTTGTTTTTGAAGTAAGAAGTAAAACTACTCTTTTCTTGTCAAACACCTGTTTTACCTTGAATAAAACTTTGCTGTTTAGCATTTAACTAGCTTGATTGAAATGTTTTAAAAGTAAAAAAAAAAGTAAAAAAAAAATCGAAACAAAATAATTTCTCCTTTTTATGTTGTTAAACTTCTTAGAATAAGGAAAAAAAGCTCATAGTCTTCCTTTACATTTTATGATTTTATTGGTGATTAAATTAAGAACCCTTAGCAACTTATCCTACTCATGTTACTGCTCCGAAAACTGGCTGTTGCCAAGGGTTACTAGCTGAAATGTTTTGTTTTGCTGCTTTTTTTGCTGTATTATTAAGCAATCTTTTATATGAAAGATAAGTATAAGCTTAAAGTGCTCAACATTTAAAAAAAAAACTATTTAGAGACAGAATTACATTTCAAAAAATCTTTCCAACTGTTTACTGATCTTTAATTTTAAAATAAATAAAAAATATTGCCATACAAAATTTTCATCCTAATTTAAATAAACTTTCTTATCTGCAAATCTATGCATCTTCCTTACTTTGTGTAATAATTCTTTTAAATTTTAAATGTAAATCTTCAGGTATAGGTGCTGCAAGTAATCGTAGGAAATGTTTTCTTTCTTCTTTTGTTAACATACACTGGACAACTTTTTTACCTTGATGACCACAAAACCACATATCAGCTGATATTGTGTTACTTTCTTCTGCTTTAAAATACCATACTATACAGCCCATTTCAATACTACTGAGAGCAACTCTCGTGTTTTCACTAAGCAGTTCAAATGGTACATCGAAATTACTCAATAAAATTAGTATATCATTACAACTAATTGTTATGATTCTATTTGATATAAATTTAATAATAAGATTAATTCCTTCTTGAACCAAACGATACTCAACACCATGATCATCTGTACCAGCTCTTAATGCTGACCGTGTCACAATCCTAACTCCAGTATTAATTATTCTTAAGTTTTTATTTAGAGTCATTATATTATGAACACTTTTCGAAACTAAATATATATGTCTCTTTTTTCCTGTACCTACACTTCTTACAAGAAGTTGCTTTGATGGGAAGTCAGCTGAAATATTGTAGAAAACTTTTATCGCTTTAATTTCTTCATCATCTTGATTCAAAAATATATATGGGTCTTCTCTAATGGCCCCTCTTTTTAATTTTTTTTTGTTAGGTTCTCCTGAGATATTATAGTCTTTTTTATCTTTCAAATCTAAATCAGAATTATCTTTATCTAGATCTTCAGTAGCTGACTCAAAAGAAATTACTGAATCTGAAGGAATACTGCATTCAGTACCTTCAGATTCTTCAGGTAAAACTATATTATTTTCATTTAAAACTTTACTTTTTGTCCAAGGAAGGTCAGCATGCTTTTCTAAAACAGCTATAAAAAATCCACCAGTGTTTTGTAAATGTGGATAGATTCTCATGCAAAACTGTAAGTTTATACTATTTGCTTCTTCAAGTGATGGTGGAAACATACTTTTTTTAATAAGTGATGCATTTCCAGTTTCATCAAAACTTTTTATTTCAATACCCTGCTTATCAAACACTTTCCATGTTAACAGGCCTGGTTTTCGTTTGAGATTAGGAATTTCCTTTGAACAATCTACTAACTGAACTGTACTTCCTAATCTTAACAAAACAGCGGATAAAACAGCCTCATTCTCAATTGGGTTGAAAGAACATGTTGAATAGACTAAGCGACCACCAACATTGAGTAATTCAAGGCCTCTAGTAAGTATTCGTATTTGAAGTTGATGTAATGCAATACCCAAATGTGGGGTCCATTTATTCCAAATAAGAGGATTCTTTCTTAATGTACCATCACCACTGCATGGGACATCACACAGAACTCTGTCAAAGCTTAAAGTCTCTAAGTCTCCAAAATCATTCCTTAAAACAAGCTTTGGAAAAATTGATGCATCATGATTTGTAATAATAACACAAGGTGTATTTAATCGCTTAGCTTGATGTGTAAGCATATAACACCGCTTGTGATCAGCATCATTGGCAAAGACAGCTCCTGTAGGTAGAGATTCATTCTGGTTCTCATGCATCAATTCAATAATTTGTGCAGTTTTGGAACCTGGAGCAGCACACATGTCTAGAACTAAGTGATGAGGCTTAACATCTAAAAGCATTGGTGGAATCATGCTGACAGCTTCTTGCCTAGTTATTGCTCCACATTCACTATCTTCAACTAAAAAGCAATGCAACTTACGCAGAATATCAGACCGCCTTATAAAACGACGTGACAAATTACTGTTCCAAGCTAAGTCATCTGGGTACCATGTAATTGGCTCCAGAAATAAGTCTTGCTCATTTTCAGGATCTTCTTCTGTTTTTTCAGAAGGAATGGCATCTTTAATATCACTTGATGTTATCTTATTAATATATCCATCTTTTAGACTTTTCAGTAGATCCTTAGCATGTCCTCTAATCTTTGTTATACGAAATGTTGAAGGCAAGTCTTTACGACATACATCAATAAAATGATTCCATTCACTGTCATCAAGAATGTTCTGTGCCTAAAAAAAATTTTTAATTGGTGAATTATAAAGAGAATTTTAAGTAGAAAAATTAAAATAGTACTAGACTTGAATTATGTCTTAGGTAATCTTGACAAGCTTATTTGAGATACTTGATATTTATCTTGACACCTTATATTAGTTGAAAGTATCTTGAATACATTATAAGCATATTATATAGTTACTGTTAAGACAAGATCTAGACTTGTACAATTTGTGATCTTTTAATGATTATAAAAAAATTCATTAGAACAAGCTCTGATTAAAAAAACGTGATAAGTTTAACACATAATACTTTTAGTTTTAACACCTTTTATCATCACTTTTTTTTATTATTTATTACTACTTTTTTAAATATCAATAAGAATCTAAAAGACCTTTTACTGCATGCAATTTGTATTTAAAATCATTTATTTCACATATTTCTTTTCTTAAATTTCTTACAAACAAAAAAACTGATTCAAAGATCATATATATGCACACATATATACGTTCCCTGAGGTCGTTTTATATGTTTATATGAGTGTGTAGTGTTAGGATTTGATCTCCGAAGTTAGAAACCCGAACTCTGTTAGATGCATTTTTGTATTTAGAAGTAAACCAAAAGAGGTCTACCAAATATATTTTCATCTTACTAGACAAAAACAATTAAAAACTTTAAGGATTTTATAGAAAGCTTTTTAAGAAGAGAAATATTTTGAAATCAAACAAAATAAAAGGGCCTTATACTTTGTAATAGCTTTCCATTAATATATTTTCTTTTATAATATCTTTCCATGATAGATTCTCTCGCTTTTTATCAAGCTCCTTCTTTTTTCTTTTTCCCATTTTTAACGTTAATTAAACGCTTCTACAAGCTTTGAACGTCTATAGGACTTTTCAGGTTTTAAGCACTTTTAAAGACTCTACGAATATACATCACATGGCTGTAACTGCAGCATGGCAGTTATATACGCATTAAAATTACAGACAGCAGAAAGGTTATTAACAATCTTATTTTTGTAATATAAAAATATTTTTTTAAAAATTTATGTAATGTAAAAATATATTATATCTAAAAAATATCAAACTAACATTTATAAAAATAATTTTAAAATTTTTAAGTGATTTTTAACTTCAGACTGTAAAATTATTATCCAAAAGCAACCTAACGAATTATTTACTAAGGGTCTGCGTATCATTTCATTTCTGTATCGTTATCATTCCGATATGATAGCGGAAAAAAATGTCATCGGATTGACGAGAATTCCGGTATATACCGAAATTTAAACGTTAAGTACTTTTTTTTTCCGCTATCATATCGGCATGATTAAAATAAGGAAATGAAACGATACGCAGACCCTTATCATTTACCCTAATGATGAAAAACGTTCATCATGCCATTACCACAAATAGATTACACCTTTTCAGTTAACTTTTAATCAATACTTGTTTTATGACATGGACGCAGTTAAGATTTGTGTTATGAGTAAAAGTTTTTCAAAAAACAAAGGGTTGCACCCTACATCACCAAATTCGCTGAAATTTGGCACAAATGTTTAGACACATAACTTAGGAGAAACTGTGAATTTTTTTCAAAAATTTTTTATTCCTTGAAGAATTACAGCAACTTAAAGTTTGTTAGATTTTGACTGAAAAATGAGGGGGGAAAAGTGCCGGAAATGTGTCCTTTTACTATTACCCTTATAAGGTGCTTGTAGTAATTTTGCAAAGCTAAAATTTGGTACCAAAGGAGTTTGAATCCTGTTTAATCTGAAAATTATAGATTTGTATCTCTCAAAACAACAAAATATAGTTTATTTCAAGATCTACAAAACGCACCATCTAATTATAATAAAAAAGAGCATTGACAACTATAACTCTAGAAAAAATCTGACTGATAGAAAAAACTTTTGGTTTTAATTTTCTTAAAGATTAGACATATATCTACTTTACGAACCAATTTTGTTTTGGCCTTATGTTTTGCTGAGGAGTTATTGATGTTTTGGTTTTTCAATTTTTCTGAAGAAATTAAAAAAAAAATAAGTAAGCAAATTCATTTTGGCTTTGAACTAAATACAATTATATTTGTTTTTAATCAAATTTTGAGTCAGTTAATTAAAAAAACAACAGAATGTGTTATGTGATTTAAATTTTTACAAAGTTGTTACAAAATATTGTTAAATATTTTGTAAACATATAAATTTGTTATTTTCATTACATAACAGTTATGTTATTTGAATTGTTATTTTCATTACATAATTCTTATGTCATTTGCATTGTTATTTTCATTACATAGTAGTTATGTAATTAAATTAAATAATATTATGCAATGTTTTTTTTCTTATTGATTGTTTTATTGTAATAAAATAGTGATTATCTCATCAATAAACTAAGTAATAAAATGACAAGTGTACATAATAATATCCAATAAATATTACCTTGTTAAATTATATAACTAAATATAATTATATTTAGTTATAATCTACTTTCACCCTAATTTTTGGTAGATAATTAGTAGAGAATTGACAATAATTAGTAGATAATTAGGCATTTAAAGTATGTCTATTAAAACTAATAGCTATTTGTTCAAGCAAATGTTCTTTATAAATAAAACTTTATTTTTATTTTAATCATGTTGTTTGTGTTCAAGTGTACTTTGCTCATTAGGAATATTGTATTGAAGATTTCTTCTATTTAAGTGTTTAGATTATAATTCCTCATTATAGTTTTATATGGATAACAAAATCAATTGTTCATTTGTAAATGATTATGGAGCTTGTTATAAACAATCATATACCTAAGTAAGAAATCTGATTGAAGATATTGACAGGAATGATCTTAAATTACTTGTAAAACGAACAAACTTGAAAGAAGAACAAATTACTAATATATGCACACATCATCGTGATATGTTAATAGTGAGATATAAGAGTAATCAGAAAAGTTGCTGTAATCCATTTCTGACTCACAAAAAAGCGTGTAGAGGTAAAAGTTTATCCATTTACATTTTAATGGGTAATACCATTCTTAATAAGTTGTTTATTAGGATTTGTTCATTGTTTTATAATAATAGTATAATTAATGTTATAGTATTTGAGTAATATAGTACATTTTCTTTTCAGCATCTCTACGTGTGATTACAATGCATACTGTATTAGAAGCAGAAACCATAGGTTTAAATCTTATACCTGGAAAAAAGTTGTGTCCAAGCTATCGAAGTAAAGTTATGAAACATTTATCAAAAAATATGAGTGAAAATGATGAAGATTTTGATATTGTTATTGAAACATCTATTCAAAATAAAAAAGAGGGTGTAAATACACACTTTACAGTTGCTGGAATATCTCCTATTAAGGTCAAAGGATTGCATAAGTCAGGTAAAATTAGAGAAAGCAAACGAAAATTGACAGCATTAACAACCTCCATTAAAAAAAAAAGTAGCCACTTCCCTTAATATACCAGAAGAAATTTTTGAAGAACAGTCAGGTTTCGGTAATGAGTATATGGAAAAGGCAAACTTGTTTGATAACATGATAGTATTGTAAGCTAATAAAATTGCAGAGTCTACAGCAACATCTAAAAAAATACAACTGACAACACTTGCTCCAACTGACTGGTCAATAAAAATAGTTTCTGAAATATTTCATGTAACAAACTATGTAGCTCGAACTGCACGTAAATTAGCATTAGAAAAAGGTATTTTAGCCATGCCTAATACTAAATTAGGGAAAGTTCTTCCAAATGTAACAGTTCAACTGGTCAAGTCTTTTTATGAAGATGATGAATATAGTTGTATAATGCCTGGTAAAAAGGATTACGTAAGCATAAAGAAAAATGTTCACATGCAAAAACGTTTGCTATTATGTAATTTAAAGGAATTGTTTGTTGCTTTCAAAACCATGAACCCAGAAATCAAAATAGGGTTTTCAAGGTTTTGCACATTGCGACAAAAATGGTGTATTACTGCTGGTGCTTCAGGAACACATTCAGTATGTCTGTGCTATTCATCAGAATTTAAAACTGCTTTTACATCCTCTTGGTGTGACATATAAAGAACTGTTACCTTATATTGTATGTGACATGACTAATAAAGACTGTATGATGCGTAAATGTGAAAGATGCCCAGCAACTATGAATGCATTGGTTGAAAAACTTTATAATTTAATTGGAGAGTTTGAAGATGACGATGAAGTAGAATTTGATTAGTTGACAACAACAGATAGGTCAAACTTAACACATAATAAAGAGCCAGTGTCTGAATACATTGACTTAGTATGTAAAAAACTGACTAAACTTGCACCGCAGTCATATTTACCTAAGAATCAAGCATCATACCTGAGATCAAGAAAGGAAGATATGAATGAGTTAACATCATTATTTCTGGTTGATTTTTCAGAAAACTATAAATTAGTTCAGGATGAAGTACAAAGCTTTCATTGGACAAATTTACAATGTACACTACATCCTGTGATTATCTATTTCAAAAAAGAAGGTTTTCTCAATCACAAATCTTTTTGTATTATTTCAGATGATATGATGCATGGTGTGAACATGGTTTACAAAATTATTGATGTTGTCAGCAATGATATTAAAACAAATCTACCTCAAATAAAAAGTATTGAATACTTTTCGGATGGGTGTGCAGGTCAATACAAGGATTGTAAAAATATTTTGAATCTTTGTTTCCATCTTGAAGATTTTGGTCTTTCTGCTAAATGGAACGTTTTTGCAACTAGTCACGGTAAGCAACCTTGTGATGGGATAGATGGTACAGTCAAACGTTTAGCAACACTAGCAAGCTTGCAAAGAGATATGGGTAATCATATTTATCTCCACAAGCAATGCTCAAATATTGCAATGAAAACGTTGAAGGTGTACATTTCATTTATATATCATCAGAAGATTTAACTTTGGTGAGAAACACTCTTAAGGAATGATTGGATACTGCAAATACCATACCTGGAACACGTAGTTTCCGTCAGTTTGTACCACTTGGCCATCAAAAGGTTAAAATATATATATTTAATATACCTTTTATCATCTTTAAAAAATATGCATAATTTTTTATTGATAAACTCAAATAGATTTTTTATTTGTGTGGAATCATCCTCAAAAATATTTTTGTTTTATTTTGGACTTACAATTTTTTTTTAATGCCTTTAAAAAAACATGTTTGACAAAATAAGTAAAACGGAATAAATGTTGCTTTTTTTTTCTAGATAGGTGCAAAGCTATGCAGTGTTGATGAAGATTTTGCTTTCATTCATGATTTTGGAAACATCCCTGTAACAACTGTATACTTAGTACCAGGTGATTATGCCTGTGTTTCCTATGAGTAAAAGTGGTGGATTTAGCCAAAGATGATGTAAAAGTGGTGGATTTAGCCAAAGATGACTTGAAAAAAATTGTTCTCCTTAGGAAATAGAGATTTTTTATATTTAAACTAATTTCAAGTTTGTTGAGTCTGATATGTCCTATCCATACTTTTTTTTAATCTTTTATTTTTTGTACAATTTAAATAATGTGAATGAAAAGCATATATAAAATCATTTAAATTGAGTATTCATTTTTCAAAAGGTTTTTTTATACCTTATTATTTTGTTCTAAAAAATTAATAAAAATAATTAAGTCACTAAACTATTAATTTCTAATTTGATTAATTTGTAAAAAATTGGGATAGATTGCCTGATTTTTAAAATATCAAAAAATTTTGTGTCCATATCAAACCTTAACAACTCCTCAAGTAAACGTAAGGCCAAAACAAAATTGGTTCGTAAAGTAGATATATGTCTAATCTTTAAGAAAATTAAAACCAAAAGTTTTTTCTATCAGTCAGATTTTTTCTAGAGTTATAGTTGTCAATGCTCTTTTTTATTATAATTAGATGGTGCGTTT
Organism: Hydra viridissima; assembly: GCF_058129835.1. NCBI lineage: Eukaryota > Metazoa > Cnidaria > Hydrozoa > Anthoathecata > Hydridae > Hydra > Hydra viridissima. Next base: position 4,407,521 of record NW_028324308.1, on the reverse strand, counting down.
TGTAGATCTTGAAATAAACTATATTTTGTTGTTTTGAGAGATACAAATCTATAATTTTCAGATTAAACAGGATTCAAACTCCTTTGGTACCAAATTTTAGCTTTGCAAAATTACTACAAGCACCTTATAAGGGTAATAGTAAAAGGACACATTTCCGGCACTTTTCCCCCCTCATTTTTCAGTCAAAATCTAACAAACTTTAAGTTGCTGTAATTCTTCAAGGAATAAAAAATTTTTGAAAAAAATTCACAGTTTCTCCTAAGTTATGTGTCTAAACATTTGTGCCAAATTTCAGAAAGTTTGGTGATGTAGGGTGCAGGTTTGTGTTTTTTTGTGTTTTTTGAAAAATTTTTACCCTTATGAGAATAGTTAGGAGCAAATTGTTGAATTTAATGTAACCAAATAAAGACTACATTTTATATACATATTAGATAAACACAAGAGCAGCAAAAAAGTTGCTTGGAACATACATCATTTCAATAATAATAACTAATGCAATTTAACTACTCCGAATATATCAAATACTTATTTTTTGTGAAATTCATGGAGACAATTTTTGTTCTGAGTCTGTTAAAGAGCTATTTTTGCATTTCATACAAATCCAGTCTTGCAGAATCTACATCTGTTTTTTAAATATCTGTTTTCTGGCCAATGATCTATGTTGTCATAGCAAATAGGGGAGAGCGGGGAGAAGTGGGACACGTTTTTTTTTTCAGGATAATTGCAATATCTTTTTTATTTGATGTATGAACTGAATCAAACTAGTCTTAACAAATAAAGCAATATTTGGGGCACCAAATGCATCCCCTAAGATTGACAGAATGTTTTAACAAAGTATATATTTTTTTAGTTTAAGAGGAACCCTGCTATTGGGGTAAAGTGGGACAAGTGTGCGGCAGAAGCGGGACATTTGAGGAAATAACTTTATTTACATATGCTTTCAAATTATTGATGTAAAAAGAACTCTCAATTTGCTCCAAATAATAATGATGAATCAAATCAAACTTAACTTTAATAAAGATCTCTCTTTCTAAATTTTGCTTTAAATCAACTGTATAAGAATTAAAACTAAAATTAAATATTTCAACTAAACGTCTCAATATTTTTATTTTGAAAACTATAAAAAACAGTAGCTAAAATGTTCTAGAAATTTCCGCAACAAAATAACGCAAAACCGTTAAGGAGAAGTGGAACAGCGACTTTTTTCTTTGTCCCGCTTCACCCCTATGTAGGGAAGACAAAATAAAACTAAAATTACATCCACGCAGTTAAAGCTAAAATATAAATTTAATTACTAAATGTTAGATAAGTGCATTTCCCTATAAAATAAAAAGAAGTGCAATAACTGTCTAAAATAAATACATACACGAGTTACAAGGCTGTCAGCAAAAGTACTTTTTTGGGGTACTTTCAAAAAAAGGGGTTTTCACCACGCGCAGGGACGAGAAACGATGTCTAATAAAAAGAGCACATGAAATCTATACGTTTACATTAAATAATAGTAATTTGGCGCTGCTGCGAAATAAAATTATAGGGGCGTCCAACTTCTCCCGGGTCCCACTTCTCCCCACTCTCCCCTATCGATACAAGGGTTTGGTACTGAAGGTTTGCAACCACGCTTACTTGAACCTTCACCAACATTAAACACAATAATTGAACCGTCATCAACATTAAGCGATCTCATAAATGGTATACCAACTGATTTTAAAGGTAATCTTTTCCCAGCAGATATAAGAGCCTCAACACGGCAAAATTTTTACAGTGAATGCTGAGTTTTCTGTGGAAATTTTAATTGGTCAGTATAACGACAATAAAGGAGCCGGCCATTGACTTTACTGATATCTACACAGTGAAATATCACCTTCAAATACCACCTCTTTTTTTTTTATAGAGGTGCGGTAAAGGGAAATCAACATATCAGTCAAATCAACACCTTCCATTGGCTTGTTATTACTTCTTTACAATTTCAGGAAAGGTAACATTGACGTGTGATTTATTTTTGTGATCCCATCTTTTAACATCAGAAAATGAAATAGGGGAGGAGGATGCTGGAACAAGCTGAAAATATTTGTTGTCAAACCATCTCACCAAAACCCTGATTTGACATCTGTAAAATAGTAACTGCTGCCACGTCCATTTTTCTTCAATTTTTTTTCGGTTGAAAGTAGACATCATTTAATTGTTTGACCGAATTATTGCTGTGGTTAAAATTCCATCTATTTTCAGCAAAAAACACAGATCCAAAGATGTAAACCAGTTGTTAAAAAACAGTTTATGATTCATATTTTTTGGCTTCTAAAAAGCTTTTTAAGCTGAAATTTATAAGAAGACTTATAAAACTTCAATTGAATTACCTTTTGGAATTTTATCATTATATGTATATATATAACCATAAAGGGTTATACATAAATGAATTGGTGAGTATACCGCTGCAGCTCTAGTGGCTGTTTTTAGAATATGGCTTCTGACTCGAGCAACAAAAGTTGTTTTATAGAAAATTATTCAGCTGTTTTGTATAAACGTATAAGATTTTGTATAAATTTTAGAAGTACAAAACAAAATTTTAAGGGCTTTTAAATAAAGTTATTGAAGGCATGCAATATTGGTATCGTAAAGGTTTTAAAATGCAATTTAATAACTGATGTCTGAAAATAAAAAAAAAATTATGTTAAAAAAATAATAGAATTTTTATTGTTGAAATTTTAATAGATTCTCTCTTAAACTTTTATAACAAAGACTTTATATACAATTCGTCCTATTGCGTTCAATTATGCAGTCATACAAGCCCTTTATGGTTCTTTGTTGTTAATATTTATACAGAACGCTTGAAAATTCTCTCTTCTAAAAGTACACTTCTTTCCACACGACTTTACAGGCTAATAATGATGTGCACATATTTTGACCTTGTAAAATATAAAAGAACAACATTTCTCATACGAGAAGATAGTGAAAAAATTCAAATGGAAAAAAATCTCACAGAATTTAATCGAGGATTTCAAAAGTATTTGCTATGAACTTCAATTCGCATGTGGATCAAAAGTTATCCTCAAAAGTTATTCCTTAGGATATTTTTTTTAAAACTGTGACTCAAAATTGCAAAAAATCTTTTTTAGCTAAAAAGTGTTTTCCTCTTCACTATTGAGATGGTTTCCCACTGTTGATCTATCTGTTGAGATGGTTTCCCTCTGTTGGTATCTGAAACAAGATAAACACAGTAGATTTGATATTACCGCGTATGCAATTTTATTGCGTAAAAGCTTATTAATAAGGAATGTTTAATGAATGTTAAGCTTAAAAATATTATAAAATTCTTTTAGAATGATTATTATAACTTAGGAGGGAGGGGGATCCATGAGATTGGTATCGCACCAAGCCGTATTATATTATTGTTTTACACACATAACCTCTGTTTGAAATTTGAAACTACTTGTTAAAATAAAAAAATGTGGGCATTAAAAAAAAAAAAAAAAAAAAAAAAAATTAGATTTCACGAAGGCCCTCTTGACACTTTAAAACCCGTTAATAATGCTAGGCCTTTGGATAAATAGAATTTCATTATATCAAACTAGTAACTTGGATTTTTAAAACTTTTCAAAATAGCTTTAAGCAAACTAAAAACTATACGACTATTAAACAATTTACACTGGATTCATTAACTCTAAACAACTTATATTGATTAGAATAATTCTAAATAACAAATTCAAAAATATTATTATATGATAGATATATCATTTAGCTCATTGCATCGTTTTGAGATTTAGTTAATGCTTCTGCAAGTAGCCTATCTTCTTCTTCTTGGGAATCGTCTGTAGAAACTGATTCATGAACTCTCTTGCGATTTAATCGAGCGCAATCTGGTAATTCTGATTCGTTTAAAAACCGGGTTTCAGTATTAGTTGTTCCAATAATTAACGCATTCTTCTTCAAATCGATGCAGCACTTTAAAATACAAAAGATTAAAGAATGTGCTTTATTACTTTTACAATAAACTACTGAAACAAGGTAATTAACAAATACCAGCCGCAAAATTTTTAAAAGTTTATTTGCATTTTAATACATAAAAAACGAGCAAGTTATTTTGCAACAATATCAAAAGTTTGTCATTCGAGTTGTCATAGAAACTTCTGTTATTACAATATAATTTAATTTCAACTGTAATTAACAGAAAATTTTAAACATTACAGAAACAAACAAAAAATCGCAATAACGGAATATCGATTGTACTAAAAACCATGCATGATGAAGATCATATAACTACTTTGACTAAGATTTATTATTTTTGAATTATAGAAAGTCATCTTTAAGAGAAAAGTAAAAAATCAATAATAACCATTCAAATTATTTTAAAACGACTACACTTATAAAAGTGAGAAAAACTTCTACCTGCTTACCAATATTTTAACTCAAACCATTACCATCTACAGTCTTTAATGAAACATAAAAATTATAATAATTTTAGTTTCTATAAATTTAATAAAATTTTCATGAAGCAAGGGCTGTATAATGTATGAAGCAGCTTTTTAGGAAAGAATAGCTGCATAAATGATTGACAATATTTTAATTTGTATGCATTTTAGGTAAACAGAAAAATTGAGACATTTTATAGAATCATACAACTTTCAAATAAAATCATAAACCAGGTGACATTTACTGTTAATAAAATCTTAAACACACCTTGTAACGTTAACTGTAAATAAAATTTTAAACACACCTGGTGACGTTTAAGCATATCTAAACCAAGAAGTATATCCATTGGTTGATTTTCTAAAATGGTGAAAGATGTGGAGAGAAAATTGTTTTCAATTTGAATTTGTCCCATGTGAATTCTTCCAATAATTTTTTGTTGTCCAACACCTATAGCCATTCCTTGCCAACGATGATCAACTAATCGCATAATATTGCACCTAAAGATTATATAATGCAAATGAAATGTAATGCTATAATATACACACACACACATGCATACATACATACATACATACATACATACATACATACATACATACATACATACATACATACATACATACATACATACATACATACATACATACATACATACATACATACATACATACATACATACATACATATTATGTATATGAATATTAGTGTTGTTACGACTTTGAAAATCATTAGACTGTGAACTAAAATTGATTAATGTACTTTTCAAAGTCAACCAAAATCAACTAATATATTTTTAAATCAACTAAAAGTCAATTTAGGCAAAATATTTGAGTAAAAAATTTTATCATAATCATACTTTAATGTTGCTTGACAATTTATTTTTTAGAGACTATGAAACAAATCGAACTTTAAAAGATTAAACAAAAAAAACTAAGTGGTGTGTAATATTGTTTTAATAACATGTGCTGTTGTTACATCAAGAGCATTTTCTTTGTTCATTTTTAATTCATCTAATCTCTTAGATGAATTAAAATTAATTAAACAAACAAAATTACAATTACAAAGTAAAGAAAAAAACAAAAAACAAAAAAAAAACACAGATGGGGATTGTATATCATTTTTACAACAAAGCAAAAAATTAACAAAAAATTAAATTCATAAAAAATAGTGGCATAGATAGGTGGGAGCAGATGGGGTGGCTAAAGTTTTTTGGGTTGGCAGATTTATAAAACTTTTTTGCATCCTTAACTGAGTACCATAACACATTACTTAACAGTTTGTTTTTAAAAAGCATCAACTGGTTACTATAATGAGAAAAAGGAAATATCAATAAAGCGGTGGTAGGGTAAGGTTGCTAATATTGTACCGATGCCTGTATTGTACTTTTAACATAACTCGTTATTTTTACAACCCACAAGAAATTTTTTAATTTATTTTTTATCTTTGCTGAATGAAATTAAGTAGTCAACTGTTTTTTTTTTTGTCATCCAACTGTATTAAGGCCAGAGTAAGCTCTTGTTGGTTTGTTATTGGAGATTTCTTATTTTAGGTTTTTATGGCTAAGCGTATTTCACTAAAGAAAGTAGAAGATATGATTTGTTCAGTATTTATGTTAAAGCATAACTTATCTAAATTCAAAATAAATACCTAGAATTTAAAATATCTTATTTTTAGTTGTCAAATTTTTTAACTAACTGAATGTCAGATTAGTTGCGTAAATTGTACCTCAAGGCATATCCTTAATTGTACCGACGCAACCATTCTGACCGCTAAAAATGCGTGTAAAGTTTAACAAATTCCTTTTGAGATTCCAATTAGGGAAATATCCATACTTACAAAACGAACTACTTAAACAAAAAAAGAAAAATTTCAGTATTACTCTTGTATTGACAAGCAGTCCTTAAAAAGATGCACTCTCTAGTTCAGTTTTACCAATATGTCAAGGCTGGTGTCATGTTGACTGTGCAGGTGTTAATCAAAAACAGACACAATATATCTGAAACTTTTGCCAAAAATAATGTTTTTATGTATTTTATTTTACAATGTTTGGTGTGGTTGTTTTTAAAACAGATATAGTATATATTGTTTTACATTATTTAGTATAACTATCTTTAATATCTACCTTCCTTCACTATTTTAATCTTAGCTTACCCATTGGTAAAATATTTCCAATTGCTAATTTTATAAAAACCATTCCTTTTAATCAGTTCTTTAAATCCCTTAAATCTAAAATCATAAAATATTTGCAAAGCTGTAAAGTAATTGAAATCAAGAAAGTGGTACAATATCGGATTACAATGGTACAATTAAGGATCTAGTTTCCTTAATTATACTCTTAGCGCTATTTTTTTAGTTTGATTCTTCGAGACTTAACGCTTTTTAAATTTTGAGCTTTTTAAACATGTTTACAACAAACAGTCCCTAAATTATGAAATCCAATTGAAAATCCAGGTTTCTACTCAGTAGATTGCCTACATTTTTTAATTTTGTCTTAGGGGGTACAATATTGGCAACCTTACCCTACATACAGTAAGCTAAGAGTTAAGTTTATGTGATACAGCAAATTAGGTTCAATCTTCAGATATTTTGGTTGAATTAAAAAAACCGCTATGAATGACATCCTTACACATGGCTCAATTTTTATAAGTAATTCATCTTTACCAGATAAACTATTTAAGAAAGATATCTGTTTACTAATTGGTCAGCATCATAAAAATATTGAAGATTGATTAAGTTAAATCAAGTGAAAAATAGAAATAAAGATGTTAGAATGATTACCCAATTAAATCGACTTTTAGTATATTAGTAGGAAATCCATAATTAAATTAACTACTCAATTTTTCAAAGTCGACTAATATCGATTAGTCGACTTTTAGTCGATTTTGTCATAGTTGATAACAACACTAATAAATATATGCAAAACTATTACAAACAAAAACTATTAGTAATTCAATTTGATTATTTCAACAGAAAAATCACCTCTCAGCACAAGATTTGCTCATTATTGTCATTTGTGCACCTGAGTCCACAAAAGCCTTAACAGGATGCCCATTTATTAATACATTGATATAAAGCATGTACACCTGAATATAGGGGGAAAAAAAAGCAAATAAAGGTAAAAAATAAAGGTAAATTTAACTTATTAGCACACAGTAAGATTCAAGAAAAAATTATTTGGAATAAAGAATCCTCATCACCATTGAATTGTACAAGCCTATAGGGAAAATTTTTTAAGAATTTAAAAGTAATAGCCAGATTGGATTGAGTTAAGAGTAATATGTATGCTTATGTTACTAGTTTAACAAACATGTGGCTCATATATGTATTAGAGCTTACCTCTGCAAACATTTCTGGAGCATGCTCCATGGCAGTTTGCATATTTTGATTCACTGTTTCCATGCGAATTTCTTCTGCAATTTTAGCTTGAGCTTCAGGATCAAAAGGATCAGCAGCTAATAAACGAATACGATCTCGTTCTTGTTGTAAACGCTCTTGACGCTGTTCTTCAAGTATCTTATTGATAAAGTTTAACAAATTTAATAGTTTTTATGAATAAGGAAAATAGAAGCATTTTTAAGAACAAATTTTAAAACATATCAGAAAGTGTTGTTTAAATGGTAATTTTTTTGCTCTTATTGCAACTTCAAAAATTTCACACAGATAAATATCAGGACTGGAAGTAATCAAACTTTTAATATTTTTTAAAAACAGGGTGTTATTACCCAATTTTCAGTAGATGTTTAATTGAACTCAAATCTTTATTTCCAGCCCTGAGAAAATTATTATTGAGTTCTCAAAAACCTTTTTAAAATCTGAAGGATTATTTATGACTTCTGCAAGTCGTGGATTTCTCTCTTTTAACAATGACATTTGATGTGGATCACTTAGAAACATTACACGAATAGTTTCAGGATTATCTTGATCAGTCCTTTGTCGAAATTGTTGCTGTAGTCTTGTGGCTGAGGTGGAAGGAACTTGAACTGATCCCCAGTCAATACTTTAAAAATAATACAACATAGAAGCAAAAGATAAACAGTTGACTTAACTAAAATATATTAAAAGCTAATATGTAAAATAGTATTTAAATTAACTAAAATACCCGACACCAGTTTGGACACTAGATAGTGGCCTCCCTGTTCTAGGAGGACTAGATGCATTGGCTATAGACCCATGAGGAAGAGGTCCAAACAACAAAACATCATTATTTTGCACACCCAATTCACTTAAACTTTTTTTGTCCCCAATCAGCAATTTACCATTGTGAAAGAAAACCAAATCTGTCATATCAATTGCACCACTTTCAACTTGGACAAGCACCTTAAAGTTTTCAAGTTCAATTTCTGGTGAAACTTCCAGAGAATAAACATTATCTGTAGAAGTGCATGTGACAGTGATGAGCATTTTTTTAAGTTACTTAATTTGTAATAAATAATTTTTTTTTATTTAATCTTAGCTATTTTTTTAGTATGCCTATGTTAGGAAAATTTTATCAAAGTATATCTTAAGTTTATCAAAGAATATATTAAATTATTTAATTTTCATTTAGAGGATAGTTTTATTAAGACTTAGCCTAATAAAATATAACTCCCTCTAGGATTTATTGTTGGATAAAGTTTTTTTTATAAAAAACACATTAATGTTGACTTACTACAAATAAACAAATAGTGTTAAAATAAAAGCTACATTGATAAGAAATTTCAGAGTTTTTAATAAAAATGTTTTTTTTCTTCTAAATTTTATCTATTACTTATTTTATAATTAACATTTGTAGGCATCAAGGTCGTATGTCTTCCAAATTAACAGTACTTCCCTCAACATTACGATGAGAATAAACATGATCAGGTACACATAATGATACATTAAAGTTGTCAATAATTAAACTTCCTGAGCTCAGCTCCATTGGCATTTCAACCAGATTTCCAACATCAATACCGTCATCTTTTTGCTCCCAAATATCAAAAAAAACACTTTCATGCTCATCTAATAAAAAAGATTGTTTTTCAGATTCTTTTGGCTTGTAATCTTGATAATGTAATGACCTGCAAGATCCACTTTGATCAACAACTTTCTTTTGTTTTCTTGAAACTGAACTTGAGGGTACTTCCATTTGTGATTCCTCAGAGCTGCTAGATTGTGAATCAACATACTGATTGCAAATAAATTCACCAAAAGCTGCTGATAAAAACTCCTCATTTAATAAAATATTTTGAGAACGCAAATTATTAACATTATCTTCAGATAGAAAATTTTTTAACTGAACTAATGTTGAAGAACACTCAGAAGACTTTTTATCTTGTGAAACAAATTTATGGGTCTTTTGGTGTGCTTTTAAATTTGATAAAGTAAGGTATGACTTATTACAATTTTGAAATTCACATTGGTATGGTCGCTCACCAGCATGTTTTTGCATGTGCACTTTTAATGTCCATGCGCAGACAAAGCTTTTAAGACAATCTAATACAGGACATTGAAACTGTTTGCTGCATTCATGTGTGCGCTTGTGAACATTTAAATATTGAGCATAATTGAACTTCATACCACAACCTTCAAAATCACACTGAAACTCTCTCTTATCTTGATGAATCTGCTGGTGACGCTTTAAACGAGTCTTGTTTGCAAATGCCTTACTGCATCCATCAAAATCACACTTCAGCTTTGAATCACCTGAGTGTGTTACAAAATGTTGCTTAAGTAAATATGGTTTTTGAAATATTTTACCACACTCAGTGCAAATAATTTCAGATACATGGTTTGCAAGATGAAAAACAAGCTCTTCTTTGGTATCAAACACACCTGTGCATCTCTTCTTTAAACATCGGAAACCTTTAGCTGCATGTTCCTTCTGTATATGCCCTAATAAAGCATTATTTGATTTAAATACTTTCTGGCAGGAAAGTTCTGAACATATATATTTGCAATGAGTTTTTTGGTGAACAGTTAAGTTATAGCTATTTGGAAATCCTTTATTACAAACAATACATATATGAGGCTTTACGCCAGTATGACTTTTGATGTGACGATTGAGTTTGTATAGTGTAGAAAAGGACCATTCACAATCTGAACATTGGTATTGTTTCTCCATACTGTTAAAATACTTTGAAGAATAATTGTTTGAAATCTAGAAAGATTTTTTTAAATATGTACAATTCATATGTTAAAAAAAAAAAAACAAACATAAAAATGACACAACCTGATGCCTATGATTCTAAATATATGCATGTGTACATAACTACATGATTTTAAATTGCAAAAAGGTGAGCTATACTATTTGTAATTTGCTGCTGATGGGTTTTAGTATGGACAAGTTTGATGTTCAGCTTAATTTTCTTAACAAAAGTTTAAGGGAGAGCTTAAAATTAGTAAGTGCTGAAACTATACTTTGCTTATTTGTAACCTGCAATCTAATCATTAAAAATGTTTTGCCAAACAAAGTTAAAATTAGCAGTTCTTTGAATTCCTATTAGAAACCACATCTGATGCTATGTGGTTAAACGTAACTCGAAAATCCAATAATTCTAATTGTTAAAAAAAAAATTGGTCTTATTTAAAAGCTAACGAAGAGAGGTTCAACCTTTAGATCAATTAGACATTCTATTAACTTAATACGTAACAAACAGTGGAGTGTTTTATAAAATACTTAGCCGAACCATTTACTATCACATTTGAAACGAATGTGGTCATACTTTGCCGAAACCTTAACTACCTAATGATCAGGGGGCGGCAGATTGTTTATAACTTAACATTAATGTATAATCTGCTGCAACTTATGCTTCCCCTTCCCCTTCCCCTTCCTCTTCTGTTGAAGAAAAATAACACATTCTTTTCCTCATCCACTTTTACCTTCACTTGTTAGACGATTTTTCAGATTTAACGGTTGAGAACAAAGTTGGACGTTGAGAAAAAGCTTTTAGATGATTTTTTTTTTAAAACATCTATTCACTACAATTGATTGTAATGAATGCAGTCTTGGCTCCTCAAGGGAAAACCTGTTTGTTTTTTTTGTAATGCTTAAATACAGTAAAGGATATTATACCTTTGACTTAACTTTTCAGTTAATTATCTTTTTGATTTCGTTTTAAACCAATCATATTAGTTTAGTTTAAGCTCAGTTTGTGATTTTGATTTAGATTAGATTTTGGTTTCGTTCTTTACAAAAGATATTAGTGTATTCTTAACCAACAATTATTTTTGATTGGCTTTTACACTAAAGCCAACAAAAAATATTCGCCATAATTGATTAAAAAGTTATATTTAAAATTAAAAACGTCTTTAATTAAAGCACTGCAACGTTTGATTATTCGAAATGTGTGAAGACGTAAACGTCAGAAAGAAAATCCCCTAAAGGTACTTCAAATAATTTATAGGCCACTCGAGTGTGTTGTAACCACTGATATCTTGATTTATTTATGAAGATCCCCATGTTTATAAGTTATTTTTAAAAAAAAGACAAGTAGATGCATTGCCGAAAAACTTATGCTACTTTATTTTTTTTTTACATCATATAATCGTAATGTTGTATAGTATAGATATTGCATTCTGGAAGGCAGCTTTGGAATCTACTGAGCATGCGATGATGCATCGTAATGTGATTTACAAAACCATAATTTTCTTTATAAATAAATAAAAATTTCTGATGACGCAATAAAGAAGATGAAATGAATATGACTTAAGGATGAAGATGACGAGATGACAAAGCGTGGACTTACGTTACTCTTTTAGTGCCTTTAGAAAGTTATGGTGTAATTTTTTTGAACGGTCAAAAAACCAGGAATCACTTCCTCGTTCAACACATTTAGCAGCTTGTTTGATTTTGTCTGTTGCGTAAATTCAACACTCGAAATAAGTAACTCTGATTCTTCTTGCCGAATGTTAAATTTATGTGTCTGTAGCCTATTTATTATACGTTAGACAAACTAAGCATAATCGATATTATCAGATTTTCGAACGATTTCAAACTTTTTTTCCAATCTGTTTTATCAACTTTTGCGAATCATCAAACAGGTTTAATTAGATTGCAAAATTGATATATATATATATATTTTGTGGATGAATATTTTTGACCTTTACCAAAACAGCAATTTTCTTTTGCTTGATAACTGTTGCTGCGCTCAAATCAGACTCCTCTCAAATATATCGTCAAGAACAACTTTTCAACCGTTTTCTAATGAATTTCGTTTTCTAATGAGTTTAAAAAATATAACTAATGTATGACGTGGTGGTAATCAAGTGGGATCAATGTTTTTTAAGCAATTTCGAATTATGTTTGATTAAATCCTAACAATTAAATTTAGTCCAAAGATATGTAAACGCTCTCGATAGTTAAAAACATCGTCCAGGACTTCATATTACAAGCAATAATAGATTTCAAAAAGGTTGCTGTTCATCTCATTATGACCACGAAATGTTCACTCATTTGATGCGAATATACACGATTGACAAATAAAAATTTCTAATTGGAGTAAGTAACTAATCCAAATGTTTTTCGGAATTGCTACTCATTGAAATTTTTAGTCGTCAATCGTGAAAAAAAAACAAATTTTAAAACAATCAAAAAAAAAAAAAGACAAATTTTATAACAATGTGTAGACTTTTTTCGACAATTCAAATTTATTTATGATTATTCACAATTATTCTATTAGTTCCTCATAATTGATTATTCTATAGAATTCGAAAAGTCTCATACCTGACATTTTATTAGAATTCGAATTATATTGTCTTTTTTTTTTTTACAGTTAACATCTATTTTTGAAGGACCTGGAATATGCTTCATTTTTCTCTTATCAAGTCACGCTTCTGATTTCAAGTTTAGAATAGGGTCAGCTTTACAGATATCTTTACTAAAAAATCTATCCGGTAGTTAAAAGATTATTGAATAAATGAGAAAACGCTAAAACATCAAGGCTGAGAAATACGAACCACGCTTTTTTCCACATGTATAAAATTTTTTTTTATATGTAAACTTAACTTCAAATTAACTAGTAATATTTTATGTATGTATGTATATATATAAAAGCTATAAACTTTTTTTTATAAGAAACCAAGCAAATGGGATAGTACTAGAAAGTTTCTTAATTTAAGGGTACTTTTTTACAACTCTAGTATAAAAAGTTTCTTTAAGTATCAAGAGAGAAAAAGTAAATAAAATGCAGTTTGAAAACATGTTGACAAGTTAAAATGTTTTATAGTTATTCAAGTTAAGATATTTAAATTCCATCAATATCATTTAATGTAATATAATCCTCACATTTATCCCTGAAAAGAGCACAAATTAGGAAATATTCTTCGAACTCTTAATAAAATAAGTTTCTTATTGAAAAGTAACTTTGTACTACAAGTTTCTAAAGATTTTGGAGCTTCTAGTACTAGTTTCTTATAAATACGTTTCTTATATAAAAAAAAATGAAATAAAAATATGTACAATATTTTTATCTTAGCTATACAGTATACACAGACACATATATACATAACAAAATAATTAAATTTATAATGGGTGTTCCTAAATTTTATCGTTGGTTGTCAGAAAGATATCCTTGCCTAAGCCAAACTATTAGAGAACACAAAGTAAGTCTTTTCTTTAATGTTGATTTGTTTATATATTTATACATGCGTTTACAAAATATACACAAAAACACACACAAAATGCAAGTTCCTAATTTCTGGATTTAAACTATTCTAAAGTACATTTAGAGTTTTTTTAATTTAATAGTTTCTGGAACTATTTTAAAACTAAATGGTGACATCAGTCAGTGGAGTAGCAAGCAAATTGGTGGCCCTAGGTCCAGTATATAGCCAGAGGTCCCTTAGAGATTGTTATTCATAATTTTATTTATAAAAATGTGTTAGATTCTTTAAAAGCATGAATTTAAAAAAAAACAAACAAACATTTTAAAAAACAATCTTCTAATTGATATTGTCTGCTGCATCATCAATAGATATTTTTCTTGTTTGTGTTGTTTTCAATAAAAACAATAGGCTCTCTTCACTCAGATGTTCCTCTGGCACTTTATTTTGCTAGTCATTTTTTAGAATTTTTAGCATGGATTATGAACTCTTTGTGGTTGCAACTGTGTTAAACAACATCAAATCTAAAAGGAAAGCAGTACATATGTCTGGATAAGTTGTTGTAAGAGGAGAATGTTCTTTTAACAAAACTGCTGTCTGTTATCATTTTGGATTAAATTAACATCATGTCCTTTTATTTTTACATGATATTAACCTAAAAATAAAAATGTAAATAGTTACAAACTGAGTCCTCAATTAAAAAAATAGTTGTTTTTTTTTTTCAAGTTGATGATTTAAAATTGAAGAGGGCCTGTATTTGAACTTGGCTTGAGGACCTGGCGGCTCTGGCTTTGCTATGCTACTGCATATCATTATTGATACTAACTTTAACATATTCATCATTTAAAAAGCAATGGAAGTACTTTCCTGAGTAAATAATGTTTTAAGTAATTTAAATCTGTTCAGTTACAGTTTGCTGTAAATGAAATTTACATTATGTGATTTTAAATTTTCATATTTGTAAATGCCATAAATTATAAAAAAAATAGATAATAAAAATTTAATTCTTACAAAGCTCTGCATGAATAAGGTTGTTTGAAAAAGATTGTTTGAAATAATAATTGAATTAATTGCGTTTTTACTAAAAGTATTGCTTTTTTACTTTAAAGTTGTGTTCAAAATTATTATAATAAACAATCTTTGCAGTATATTTTAAAAAAAATTTATCAGTAACATGTTTATATCTTCTATTGTACTTTGATTTTAAAAAAATTATAGATTCCTGAGTTTGATAACTTATACATAGACATGAATGGTATAATTCATCCGTGCTCTCATCCAAATGATGAAGATCCACATTTTCAAATTACAGAAGAGGAAATCATCAGAAATATATTTGATTATATTGAGGTAAGTGTTCTATAAAAATAAAAGTAATAAAGAAAATATCTATAGTTTTAGAAAGATTAAATCTAATAGTACTTTAATCAGTTTATTTTGTAAAATATTAGTAGAACTTTTAATTTTTACAAATTTTAAGTATGCAATATTTTTACATGTTTTTTGAATGATATAGTTTTAAATGCTTATAAATTTATAAGGGTTGTTTATTTTTTCTTTCCCTTTTAGATTTTATTTCGTATTATAAAACCCAAACAAAATTTTTTTATG
Source organism: Hydra viridissima (assembly GCF_058129835.1). Taxonomy (NCBI): domain Eukaryota; kingdom Metazoa; phylum Cnidaria; class Hydrozoa; order Anthoathecata; family Hydridae; genus Hydra; species Hydra viridissima. The sequence continues at coordinate 4,391,942 of NW_028324308.1, read as the reverse complement.
GCAGTAGATGGATGTGCACCTCGTGCTAAAATGAATCAACAAAGGAGTAGGCGTTTCAGGTTAAATACATGTACCTTTAGTAACTTTTGTTTAAAAGTTAACAGGTGTTTTAGTTGATTAGCTTTTTAGGGTTTTTACTTTATTTTTGTAAAGTTTTAACTTCTATAACTTTTTAAACCACTTTTTTGTTAAGAACATTTTTTACTAATATGTTTTTCTAAACTGTATTTAGAACTGCTAAAGAAGTTAACGATTCTATTGAGAATGCAATTCAAAGAGGAGAAACATTGCCTAAAGGAGAATCTTTTGACTCTAATTGCATTACTCCAGGTATTTATATAATTTATGTTTATGATAATAAAATCATTTTTATGTACACAACATATGTTTATAAAATATTCTAAGTATCAATATGTTAAGTATCTAAAATCATGTTAAATTTAGATTTGTGATTATAAAGAAAATCATGGTAACAATTTTTTTATTAATGAAGTAAAAAATGTTTCTTCAAATCAAATCCAACAATTTTTTTTAATTAAAAAGCTGTGTTGAAAGTAATTCCAAAAGTAATAGTAATAATGGTAATAACATAAATTTAGATTTTAATATAAATTCTTATAAAGAATGAAAACCTATTAATTTCAAAGATATTTTTTACGGAATAGTTTAATATTCAAATATGTAAAGAAAAGGTTACTTACTGCCGTACAATGTTGACAAAATTTTAGAAGTAAGCTGTTATCACTAAAACACAGCTAATTATATTTTACAAAAAATTAAAATTTAAGTTAGAAATATTAGACATTCAATCTTTTTTAAAAAGGGACGGAGTTTATGGACAGGCTGCATCAACAACTAAAATACTTTATCAACTATAAAATTTCAACAGATCCACTTTGGAAAAATTGTGCTGTGCATTTGTCTGGACATAACGTAAGTAGTTTTTCTGTCATGATTAGAAAAAAATCTTTTCTCTGGAAAATGACATGTTATAAGAACATTGAGTTACATTTGTTATAGGTTCCTGGTGAAGGAGAACATAAAATTATGGATTACATTCGATATTGTAAATCTAAACCTGATTATGATCCAAATACTAGACATTGTCTTTATGGTCTAGATGCTGATTTGGTAATTCAAGATGACATTTTTTTAAAATTCTAGCCTTTTAGAATGTATCAAAAATATTCTACAAAAAAGAGTGTTTTTAATCCATTCTAAAAGGCTCAAACTCTACACTTATACACCAGTATATAAATTATGTATAGTGTACATTTCACTTTTATTTTTGTTTTCTACTGTTACAAATCTAAATTCTTGAAGTTGCTCTCACATCATTGATTACAAGTTGCTCTCTTAAATGACAGATTAAAAAATCTTTTATACTTTGTTGTACAAAAAAGCTTAACTGATTTGTTGATATAAATATAGGTTGAAATTTTTTTTTTCAAACAACCAACAAACAGCAATCTTGTACAAAGAGTTGTAAATGTTTACACCATTATATTATCCTAACATTAAAATGCCAGAAAATTTTCTCAAATATGAGTGATATAGACTATTAATAAAGTTTTTATTTGATTATTGCTTAGTGATTAATAAAAATTTTCTGTGCATTATTTCTTTATGAACATTGAATAAATTTTCCCTGAAACAAAACAAATCAGAATTGAAAGAGTTAAATATTTATGTGTTTAGATCATGCTTGGTCTTAGTGTTCATGAACCTCACTTTTGTTTACTGCGAGAAGAAGTTAGGTTTGGTGCCAAATCAAATTTTTTGTTATCTCCTGGAGATCAAGTTTTTCATCTCTTGCACTTATCACTACTTCGGGAATATCTTGATCTAGAATTTTCTTCTATAAAGGTTAGCAATAACTTTCCTAAGCAAATAAATTTTTAAAAAATGTTTGTTGGTGCATTTAGGTAAAAGTTGTTTGATTAAGTTTTTATTTTTTCCATAATTTTTATTTCAGGATGCTCTTGAATTTGAATATGATTTGGAAAAAGTTATAGATGATTGGATTTTCCTAGGTTTCCTTGTTGGAAATGATTTTGTACCGCATCTCCCTCATATGCATATTAACCATGATGCTTTACCTTATTTCTATAGTGTTTACAAAGATTTCTTGACTACAACTGATGGTAATTTTTTTTTTGTTTGAAATTTTTAAATGTTAAATATATTAAAAAAAGATATTAAGAAAAAAATTATTGACTACTGAGACAAAAGAAGTAATAAGGTGTATAATAGTTTATAATAGTTTATAATATAATATAATAGTTTAAATGAAGTTTGAATATAGCAGTGTTCACATAGCTTCATGTTTTACATTTCTTTTTTTTTTTTTTTTTTTTTTCGTTTTTTAAAGTAATTTAAAGTTTTAAGTTAAATGAGATAAATTAAGTTTATTGTTAGAAGGTTTCTACAACAAAACATTACTCTGTCACCTTTTCTCTTTTACCATCATAATTATTCCATTTTTAATTGTCATGATTAGAAGTTACAATTTATCTATGTTTTTTGCCTTTGCATTACAAAGCAGTAAAACTTAAAATGTTAAATATATTTCCATGCATTTATTTCCATCCACGTATTAGTAACTGTGTTTTGTATACTTTGGTGCTGCATTATTTGTTAAGCACTAATAGAGCTCATTTTGATTTTTGCCAGATCCTTTTTTTTTATTAAAGAGACTTTCTTATTCTATTTTATAGTTTCAGTGTTTTTACATATTTTTTAATCACAAACAGGGTATATAAATGAAGGAGGCATTGTGAATGTGAAAAGACTAAAGCAGTTTTTTGGTTGTGTCAGTGAAGTAAGTAAATTTCTTCTTAATTTTTTTTTCAAAGGACTATTTGTATTTTTCAGTAATTTAATGATATCTCTTCAATATATATTTTTTTCCAAACTCAAGTCAAAACAAAAACTACTATTTATGTAACTTTTATATAAAACTTATGTTTTTATATTGTTTTAGAAATATATTTTTTAAAATTATATATGTATATATATATATATATATATATATATATATATATATATTGTTTTAGAAATATATTTTTTAAAATTATATATGTATATATATATATATATATATATATATATATATATATATATATATATATATATATATATATATATATATATATATATATATATATATATATATAAATTTGTGTAAATATTTTTTCTCTCTACTGTAGTTTGACTATGAGTTGTTTGCTGAATGGAAAAAAAGTAATGCAAATGGTTTAAAAATGAAAAATGAAGAAAATGACAAAAAAGTATGTTTTGTTAAACATTAACCCAGTGGTCTTCAGATCCCTTTAGTCTTTATTGATCCAATTGAGGTGATACTTTAAGAACTTTTCTTGAATAATTTTCCGTATTATGAGAATATGTTTTTGCAATTAAGTAGACTAATTTAATACTATTTTAGTTTCCAAATGAAACTCTCAAAAGCAGTGCAATAAAGTTTTTTAGTCTTGAGAACAGATTGATGCTGATGCAGTAGTTAATCTCTACAGAATGTTTCAAAACAACTAGCTGATTTTTTTTTGAGTATTGTTTAGCAAAATTGAATAAAAATTTGTAAAAATAACTGCTGTGTTATTTCTACTAAGGTTTACTGATAAATATTTAATCTTTGTTCCAAAATCAGTTTCAAACTTTTTGCTAATCCTTTAATTTTTGTAATTTTAAATGTTTTTTTTCAAAGATTTTTTCATTGGAAAATCCACACGGAACAGAGGGTCTCGCAAGTGCATTTGCAAACTTTTCATTTAATGGAAGTCTTCAGAAAAAAAATAAAAGGCTCTTAAAATTTAGAGGTTCTGATAAAGATCAAACTTTACTAGATGAATTTACAGAACACAAGCACAAGTATTACTCTGAAAAATTTGGCATGAATGTGAAAAATAAGTAAACCATTTTATTATTACCAAAAAATTAAATAATTGTTTATAATTTATTATTTCATATATAAATATTTCATTCATAATCATGTGTATTATTATTTGACTCAATGAGTCGTATCTAAATAATTCCTGTAAAATTCTCCTCTTGATTGCTTTAGTATTGACTTGATTATTTAGCATTGTTTCTTGTCTATTTTAGTGGTGAGATGCAGTTGATTTGCTCCAATTATGTTACAGCATTACAATGGATATCACATTATTACTTCAATGGCTTACAATCTTGGAGTTGGTATGCCTAAGTTTAAGAGTTTAAGTTATTTGAAAAATTTATTATTGTACTAACTTTTCAAATTAAAAAGGTTTGCAATGTAAAATTGAAAAATGCAACTTTAAATTTAAATACATATCTTTAGGTATTATCCTTATCACTATTCCCCCTATATGTCTGACCTTGCCAATTCTGAATTGGAAAAGCAAAATATGGATTTTGGTACACCTTTCCGACCGTTTGAACAACTTTTAGCTGTTTTACCTGCAGCTAGTGGTAAACTTCTACCAAAGGCTTTTCAGGTAAAATAAGAACTATTTTAAAATTTTCCTTGTAAATAAGTTTTCCTTGTAAATAAATTAAAGCAAAGTTAAATTTTAATCAATGCTTATATGCAATAAAACATGAAAATAAAACCATTTAGAACTTAATGGTGGAAGAAACTTCAACAATCATTGATTATTATCCATCAGACTTTCAAACAGACTTAAATGGGAAAAAGCAGCAGTATGAAGCTGTTGTCCTCATCCCTTTTATAGATGAGGTTTGTACATTCTCGAATAACTTTCTACCCCAAGTTTAATGATTGTGATAATAAACTAAAACAAATAATTTATTAGGAAATAAAAAAATGTTTTACAAATATTTAAATGATTTAATTCACAAGGTGATTTACCACAAATAAAAAATGATTTACAGGATTACCATTTTGGAATAAACCTAACAGTTTTCACTGTTTTTTTGCTCTGAAAAGTTTTTTTTAATGCTAAGTTATTAATGAAAGTTATAAGTTTGTATGATCTTTTTACAATAAAATATATGCTGATAATGTTTATATGAAAGTTATAAATCTGTATAATCTTTTTACAATAAAATGAATTTTTTTTTTAGTCTTTTTTTTTTAAGAAAAAATGATTTTTCAGAAGCGCTTACTTGATGCAATGGCGCACAACTATGATCAGCTGACAGAGGAAGAGAAATGTCGTAATACATTTGGGAAAGCATATGAATTTTTGTATGATGAAAATACAAACTCTATCTATCCTTCATCACATCCTGACTTAAAAGATATTACTCCATGTAAAGCTAAACAGGTAGAGATTGATCAGGACCTTTACAGATTACAGATAAATGATATAAAGAAAGGATTATCAAAAGGTGCACAGTTGGACATATATTCACCAGGGTTTCCCACATTAAAACACTTGAAGCATAAATGTTTCTTTACTCAAGCTGGTATTAAAGTCTTCAAGCATAAAAGTAAAATTGAGAATGCAATTATAAAAATCATGGAACAAAAAAGTATGGTAAGAATTTATAAAATGATACATTTTAAATCTAACCATCAAATAGGAGTATACAACCGTGACCATGAGTAAACATTGTGTTAAAACTAAAAGTATTTTGTGTTAAATTTGATTGTTTTTTAATTTTATTAAAACAATACATTTAATTACTCTCAATTACTATTAAAATTCTGGTCTGGCTTTTTGTCTTAAAATTATAGGATATTGAAGAAACTGCAAATTCACTGGTAGGGAAGTCTGTTTTTGTTGAATGGCCGTATATGGTTGAAGCTTTGGTGACCTCAGTGATGAATGAAGATCTTTGTTATTATTTAAATAATGAGAATGAACTTTCAATTAAAATGGTTGATGGGGAGGATTATTCTAATTTTAAAAAGGAGAGTGCTGGTACATGTTATGCTATTTATTTAAAATTAGTATTTTAAATTGACACTGATAAATTTTTAAGTCAAAAATGTTTCTAAAAATTGGTTACATATAATCTTTTTTTAAAATTTTTTAGTCATTTCTTCATATCATTTATTTGAAAGAGGTATAAACCTTGGAGATGTAAACACAATTGTGGCAGCAAAGTTGCTTTTAGGAGAAAAGTATAAATATAGTGCAGATAATAAAGCTAGTTTAGTAAAAGAGTGGTCCCAAAATGTTTCTTTTTACCCTTTGCAAACTATAGTACAGGTATTTTTTAACAAATAACCTTTTTTAAATCAGAATTTATTGCTATTTATTTCTACTTTTTAAACTTGATAAATTTGATCAGATTTCTTTAAAAAAATATCAAACAAGCTATTTGTAAATTTGAACATATTTTTAGAATGTCTCTCTTTGTAAAAGAGAAAAACATGTTGCTAAGTGTACTTCTGAGTTGTTTCCTAAGAGTTCTCCATGTGTTATGTTGTCACAAATGCATTATGGATTTAATGGAAAGGTATTTTTGCCCCTCAGCAGTTTTTTGCTTTATCATGTTGAATTAGCAAATAGAAGTAAAAAACATCGCCAATTTAAATTTTTACTAATTTTTTCTTGATGTGATCTATCTGTCAAATGGTTGTTGGCTTGCTGTCAAAAGTTGTGTTGTTTTTGTATGATTTACTTATCTTTTATGTTAAATTTAAGTTTAGTCATGGAACTGTTTCTACTTTGAATTTACTTTTTCCATTTGTAGGTTCTCCAATATAATAAGAAGAATGACCATGTAGATGTTTTATTAAACTTTATGAAAGAACCCAATTTTTCAGAAATAATGTTTGAGTCCCTCTCTACTGAGTATGTCTCCTCTCACCTAATTGCAAAGCAAATGGAAATTCCTGTTGATGTACTATCCAGAATTACGGGTGATGTATTTGTGACCAAGAATGATGATCAAACTGGGATTATACTTTCTTACAATCTTGGTTTAAAGATTAAGTATACAAAAAAAAATTTAGAGGTAAATGGTAAAAAAAAAAAAAAAAAAATATTTACAATAACTTTAATATTTAATTTTTTTTTACTCTTGTCTATTTTGTTACCTTTGTTTTGATATTTGGGTGAACTTAAAGGAAGGTAATTATTACAGATTAAGTAGAATTGTTTCAGTTAATTGTCTTATCATTTAATTTTCAAATAATCTAAAAGTTTCATCAGCTGAAATTAGTATTTTATTTCTCTAGATGTTAGGTTATGCACGCCGATCTGCCTTTGGCTGGTTTTATTCAGCATCTGCTATTAGCATATTACTTGATTACAAATTAAAGTTTCCTGAAGTTTTTTTGGGTTTGGAGAGAATGACACCGTCTGATGTTGATTGTTTTAGCTTTCATGAGTTGTTCCCAGAACAAAGGTAAAGGCGTTATAAAAACAGGTTTTTCTAGCAGTTGAATTTTTTTTTTTTCTCTTCATTTAAAAATCACAAAAAATTTGGTATGAAATTTAAGTTATTATATACTAATAGTTTATGTCAATTTAATAAATTATATAGGCTTTTGAGCATGGTTGATCTGGATATTAGCAGATGAAATAGAGTTATTTATTCTGAGTCTCATAACTTTACTTAGTTTGACTAAGTACCTCTAGTCAAATTACAGGCTATGTTTGATTATTTTATTTTTAGCTCACTTGCTTTCATTCAACAACTTCTAAGCAAATTAAAAAGATTTTTTTTTTTAAATATAAAAATGAATAATTCTTTCGAAAAAAATAAAAAGAAAAGAAATTTCAAATGATCATGAACCATTTTCAAGGAATTTTTTCTGATACAAATTTTTTAAAAAATTTTTTCTGATAAAAATTCAATTTTGCAAATAACATTTCTAAATATGATTAAAGAAAAATATTATACAAATTTTCTGAGACCTTTTAGATCAATTTTTCATTCACATCAATTGAATTTTCTTATCAATAGTGTTACATTTTCCAAAAAGATTTGCAGTTGTTTCATATTTTTTAAGCTTTTCCACTATTTATCTCTTTGTATACAAAATTGATAAGATTTCACTAAATCTTCTGTATGTTTTACTTTATTTTATTAGGTCTGTGATCAATTATGTTGTGCTTGATTTAACTGCTTCCTGTAAACTCTTTTTGGTCTCCATTTCATAATGGAGTATCAATCTATGAACTCTTTGAAAAAGTTTGAAACACTTTATGAACTGCACCAACATTTCTTTGAGCCATAAGTTTGATGTTGCTTTTTATGTAGCAAGGCAAATAAACTTTTTGAGAAAAGTGATCAAGTAATTTAGTGAAAGAAAAATTATTTTTCCTGTTTAAAACAAATTGTTTTAAAATCATTTGTATTTTGTAATATATACAGATTTTGAATGTAACACTTTTATTTTTACTTTTATACTTAGGACATTTTGTGGGTACTTATGGAAATAGATCAAGCAATCTAGAATTTCATATTCTCCATTTTGCATCTTATTTTGAACAATTTAAAATACATTTTAGATGTTTTAAACTTCAAGTCAAAAATGAATTTCTAATATAAATATAATCTGTGAAATGCCAGCCCCATTATTTAATGAATACTTTCCTTACTTTGGTTTAGGCTCAAATAAAGACAGCATTTGTTATAAATATAAAAGCAACCAATACTGTTTTTTTTTTTTACTTGATCAAGTTAATAAAATAATTTGTTTTATTTTTAGTGATGAGTATTTAGATGTTGTCAATGTTTTTCTGAAAAAACAGCCATGTTATGATGGACAGCTTATAAGGTGTCAAAGTAATGTTCTAGAAGAACCTGTTGTGCATCAAATCGAGCAGACTGTCAAAGAAAATAAAGTCAGTTGAAGTTTTTTTTTTTTTTTTGCCTAAAAGTAAACTTTAATTTAAGTCAGATTTTCAGGTTTTTATGCTAAAGAGTTTTTAGTTGCATCCCAAATAAATATAAAAATAAATCATATTAAATAAAGTATGAATGTGTTTTCATAATGAAAAACAAGCTTAATAAAAATAGTATTTCCAATCATTGTGTTATTGATGATTGTGTTACGAGTGATTGTATTATCAATAATTGTATTATCAATGATTGTGATAGTGTTATCAATGATTGGATTGATTTATCTATTGCAGCAACAACGAATTAAAAATTTAAAGTTGGAAGTGAAGCCTGAATATTTGTTTCTCCCGACAGATCACCTTTACAATGTTCCACTAGACAGAGAGCTATTTCTATTTGATCGTGTTGTCAACATTCAAAATGGTATCAATGTTCCTTTTGGTACGAGAGGAACTGTGATAGGAATACATAAAGGTGACTTTTTTTTTTTTTTTTTCTCCTGATACCTGTAAGAATCTTTTTACCCCCCCCCCAGTATTAGAAAAGTTAAATTATTTTAACTATATTTTTATGATTTTAACCTTAAGAAAAAATATTTATAAATAATAATATATGTTACAATTATTTAATTCACACCTATCAGTTAATTGGTAAGGGTCTAAAATGTCGCAAATCTCAAAAGAAAGAAAAAAGTAACAATTACACCTAAAAGTGTATCCTAAAATTTAACATTACAACATTGATATTTAAATCCTAAATTAATAAAAGAAAGAGTATAAAAAGGAGGAAATATTAAAATAAAATCTATAAGTTTATTTAAATAGATTAAATAGTTACTTTTCTTACAACTTTTTAGATTCATAATTTATGATCTTCTAATAAAATTTCCTTCATTCTTCAAAAAAAATTTTACCACTAAAACACTAAAATAGCTACAACACATAAAAATTGAAAGACAGTTTAGATTTATGGTATCATAACGGTATCATATGGTATCATTAATTTTAAATCATTTTGCCAAATTTGTTTTTGCCAATTCATCGCCACCATTGAAACTTAGTTATATATGAGTGAGTTGCTCAGTTGCTGATGACGCAACTTCTTTTTCGTTCACATTCATGTGTCCTTGATAAGCTGAGTGTACACTGTTAGATCACTGTGTAAAATCAAAGCACCACACGTACAAAATCAAGATGAGCGTTTTCAGAGGAAGATGCTTTCTTTCAAAAAATAAATGTCAGCGCACAGATTCACTAAAACAGGTATATTACAACGCCATTTCAATCTATCTTAGTTTTGATCATTTTGCGGCGTTTTTTTATGATTTTAATTTACTTAATGCTTGTGTTTGAAGGAGAGGGCAAGGGTAGATTTTCCTTGGTTAGGAAAGGGTGAGGTTTGGGGATAGTTTGGTTAGGTAAGGGCAAGGTTTAATTGTTAAAGGGCTAAGGTTCTATATGCCGTCAGTATATTCTGTTATATAATAAAACTCAACAAATGTTCTATTAGTGTGTAATGTTTAGCACTCATATATTCATTACATTTATAAAACACAAATAGTATTCTCTTACGCTTCTTGTAGTGTTCAATACTGTTTATATCAATTACTCCTCTTTTTATATCTTCTTACTATTACAAATATTTCTTCTTTATTTGAAACTTCTGGTTATTCTCCTTTAATCAATATTTTGTGGGCTATCAAAAATTTCTTCTTTTTTTCTCATTTATTCACTTGTAAAACTACTTGTTCATCAAAGTATTTTTCAATCACAAAAGTTCTCTCTCTTTAAAATTCATCTTAAAAACTCTCTTGTAAACTCTAATTTACTTCTCTTTAAAATTACGTCTTCCTTCTCCTTTTAAAGCTCTTCTTCTAACCGTCAGACTCTTTTTTTTTTTGAGCTTTTATAGTTTTGGCTTGTTTTCCAGTTGCGATACCTTTTCATTTATTTAAATAGCAGGTTGATGAGTCTTCGTGTTTACGTCTTTTCTCAGTTTTAACTTTTCTTCTTTCTGTTTTATCGTTTACTTACGTGATAGATTGATGAATCATCGTGTGTAAGTCTTTTCCCGGTCGTTGTTTTTTAACTTTTCTTCTTTCCGCTTTATCGTTTATTGATATGACAGGTTAAGTCTCCGTGTGTGCGTCTTTTCTCAGTTGTTGTTTTTAGCTTAATTCTTTTTGCTTTATCATTTATTTATATGAAGAGTGGACGAGTCATCTTGTGTGCGTCTTTTCCGATCGTTGTTTTTAATTTAATTCTCCCTCCTCACAATATCTATTCACCACATCTAGGTAGCAATGTTGTAGATTTTACAATTTTCGTTATTTGCCATTAATTGGTTCCAAGCAACATACTGCAAAAGAAAAGTTCATCGTTGAGCTGCAAATTAGGGAAATATTTTACTTAAATGTAACATTTTTTTGCTACATTTTTTTTCCAGATATTAACACCATTGTTATGATTGCAATTTGTGTAATTATTCCTTTTTTTATTCTTCCTTGATTTACGATGCTAAAATAAACCCTTACCCACTTATTCTATCTAAATATAAAAATTATTGAATAAATCTTTTGCTCGCTGACTCAATAAAACTAAAATGCTTTTAACTAATAGTTTTAATCGATGAAAACAGTATACGCGCTAAAAGTGAGCTACGTTATGAAGTACTATTCGATGATGTTTTGCTTGGTGCTTCTATAAGGTTTGGATGCATTTAGATTTTTTTTTAACTCTGAATTATTAGTTAAATCCCATTTTACAAAAGAATTTTTTTGTGAGATTTTAATCCCTCTTGCTAATAAATGATGGGTGCCGAGGTGATCGTTTTTCCTTAACAATGATGGCTTCAAAATAAAACGGCTAATGTGGTGATGTTTAAAGCATAAAGCTAATCTGGTAGAGTGAAAGATGATATTCTTTTTAGAACAAAAGCTAATCTGGTAGAGTGAAAGATGACATTCTTTTTTAGGACAAAAGCTAATCTGGTAGAGTGTAGGATGATATTCTTTTTTAGGACAAACGATGGTCGTGGGTATATAATGAGAGCTAACTCTTTACTTGTATTAACGCCTGAAAAAACTAGAAACGATCGTCGCAGTTTGCATAATGCATCGCTAAACTTCCAATGGAAAAAAGTACCAGGTAATTTCAAGAAACTATAGAAACCAATCAAATCATAGAGCGTTAAATAATGAGAATGTGTTACTGCTTGTGACATTGCTTTGTTATTTTAGTTTTTTTATTGGCATTTAGGAATTGGCTGGCGAAGTTACAGCACTTCCCAACATCCACGAACTGTCTGTTTGCTGAAACCTCCAATTGTAAATTTAATACATCATCGAAAGTTTTATTCTCTACCCAAATCGTCTCGATCACCTATGATGTGCATGGCTATGATTGGGATGCTTACATCTTCGGCGTATTTATTTCACGTTTGACTTTTTACTCAAAGTATGTAAATAATTTTTTGAAAAATCGACAATTTTTAGTTAATCACTATTTTTAATGGCAGTATTTTATATCAGTTTTCATTAATCTCCGTGATTTGACCATGTTGATCATATAAGGATTCTTTTATCTAAAAAAATAGAGCTAAGATCTTTCAGGCATTTAGTTTACAAAAACTGAAAAAAGTTTTTAAAAGAATATCAGTGCTAAACCTCAGATTAAGTTTTTTTAAGTTAAAAAATTTAGAAGCGATAATTAAATACTATCTTTTTCTATTGTAACTTCTACGTTGAAGCGAAAAAAGGTGAACTTGTTTAATGGCCATGACCTACCTAATAAGATTCTAATAGTCATATCTCTTGGTGAATTAAGATACTCAACAGCATCTTAAAAGAATCAAGATTATTACTAGCTGTAGTTCTTTCACCAGCAAAAGTTTTGTCTTATCATTATTCAATCATCTGTTGTTTGTTTTCTTTTTTACCGGTAATTATTTCTTACGAGAAAAAGATATTGACTGTTCATTTGAACTTAAGCGGTTCTCTGTAAACACTGACTGTTTTTTTATTTTCGTCGTTTCGAAATCAAAGTTGAAAGAAAGTAATTCTTTATAAAGAAAATAATTTCCTTACAAAAAAAGATGCGTTGTGGTTAAGCTATTCATACAGGGTTGCCACCAAATCAGGGAAATCAGGGAAATTTAGGGAAATTTAGATACAATCAGGGGAAATCAGGGAGAAATAGTTGATTATGGAAAAAATCAGGGAAAATCAGGGAACTTTTAATTTTTCTTTAATGTTTTGAAATGTTTTCTAATAAAAATTTTCCTTTTCCAGCGTGCCAGGGTTAATGTTTAATATTTTTAAAGAAAATTAATCACATTGCGTCTACACTTGCTTATATATATATACACCCCTTCAGAGTTCAAGTTGATGGGATTCTACTGTAGCTTTTTACATTTTTTTCAAAGAACAATTTCATGTGTTTATTGAAGTGTTTGGTTATTTATTTTAATTTTCATACAAATTGATTGGTTCATTACTCATTTGGGATTATAGTATCTGTTTTTTTAGAGATAAAAACGCTCTGGGGTTAATGAAGAAGTTTGGTTTGGAAGTTAAGTTTGGGTGTTTGAATGCTGGAAATATCAGGGGGAGATAAGCAAAATTTTAATAAAAAATCAGGGGAAATCAGGGAGAAAAAAGTGAAATCTTAGCAAAAAAATCAGGGAAAATCAGGGAATTTTGTTCTTTAATAACAGTGGCAACCCTGTCATACAAATTTCAAACCTACAAATTCAGAGACAAACTCATAGTAAGTTTGCTCTTAAAAAGTAGATTAAAACTACGGTAACTTCTTGATATGAAAGTGGATTTGTAATTTGGGAGTTTTGAGGAAAACGAGGTTAAAGTTTTTAATGAGGCTGAAATATCATTTGTTTGAATGAATTGAAACATGTTTTCTTTGATCGAGCACACACTGCTACATGTTAGAACAATTTTTTAATCTTTTTTTTTTTTTAAAAAAAATGTTAATTTATACACACTTAGCAGGGGCGTGTACAGGATTTTTTTTGGGTAAGTCGCAGTTTTAACCCCTCCCCAAAAATGTTAAATTTTAGCATCCCCCCCCCCCCCTTCCTCATTGACTAACGCATATATGAGGTAAGACGGCTTAGCAATCGCCCGATATTTTATCGCACATGATGCTACCCATTATCGAGCATCATCGCTTCGTACGCTATCTATTTTTAGAAGAAAATGATGATAACCATAGTCAGCACCAACGCTTAACAATTACACACGACCTATTCTTATATGAAGCAAAAAAAATTGTCTAAAAAACCGTCTAAATTTTATGTTTAAGAAATGTTTAATAAATACATACCAAACAGGATGTGTGTACTAGGGGAAGTCCGAATTTAGTTTTTAGTGTTTAAAACCCTTTTTTTCTTTTTATATTGTTCAAAATGCAAGTAATTAAAAAGATACACAGCTTTGTATAAAATAATTGGGGATGTCCATTGATATATTTTAATATATGCTTGTTGTTAATTATATTCTTCTCCTCCTGATGATAAATATCAATAGAATTTGACTAAAACTTTACTCAGGGTGTAATTGAAAAGGGAAGTCCGGAATTAGTTCTCTAAAAAATAATAACTTTTATTTTTTTTAAATTAACAAAAGAAAGTATTTAAAAAATGAAGTACTTAATAACTTAATAAAAAAAGGTATGTCCATTTAAGTTTCTTATTAATTTGTTTAAGTCAAAAGTTAAAACAACCTCCGTTGAAATATATAAATCGTTTTTTTTAAATAAACTTTAGACCGTTCTCGATTTGACAAGCGCTATAATAAAATACCAAACCGTAAATCTAACTGTTATCCCGGATTAATAACTTCTTACCATCCGTTCGAACAATTAACCTTGTAGAGTTTGCTTAATTATTGCTTTAGTTCGCTAAAATTATTCGCTCTATTTGCTTTTATCTACCGACGCATCAAATTTATTCAACTAAATATTGAAGTTGTGAAAAAAATTATTTATATGTATACATATTTTGGGTATGTCCAGCGACGTAGCAGACATCCCCTAGACACGCCCCTTCTTAGTATTTATAACTAAACCAGCTGTTATTATGTTGTTTTAAACCCTAAATAGATGAAATTTTTGTTGAAAGTTTAAGTTCAACCAACTTAATCTGTTTGCATCTACCTATCACTATAGGCTACATTACATGCAATAAACTACAGATACTCGCCATATTTGCCTTTTGAGTTAGTGTTGTACTTATTAAAAAATCTTTTTAGAAAAAGACCGGCATTAAATACCTTTGACACTAAACACATTTTTCTGAAAAGATTATGTTTATGTCAAAATGTTTATTTCTTTTAAAACAAAAATACAGTATAACCATAAACTTTATAACAAAAAAAAAAAAAAAGAGAAATTAATAAAATTACCATATACAGGGTTAACAAAAGTAGGAATGAAACTACTTTGATGTCATAAATTATTTTGCATAAATTATTTTGCGATGTCATAAATTATTTTGCAGTTTTGGTGCTGATTACAAACAATTTAATTTTCTCAATTGTTGTTAATAAAAAAATTTTAATTTATTGTCCTATAAAAACATTTAAAAAATGAAATTAAAACTCATTTAAAATAGGCATTACCCAGCTAGCACACATACGTTGGGCCAACGTCGGGCCGACGTCGAAAAATTGGTTGGCCGATGGTCGGTAACCGACGTTGGCTTAACGTCGATTTGGTAGTCGGCGCGACGTCTAAACCAACCGTTGGGCCAACGTTGGCCCAACGTCGGATTTCGACGTTGGGCGAGCGTCGCATTCTGACGTTGGCCCAACGTAATATTTTAATAATTATCATTATTAAAATATTACGTTAAATATTACTATTAATAGTTTTAATTTGTTTGCAAAATCATTGCTTTTGATTCAAAAGATCTGCATCCCTTCTGAATCAATAGTAAAGTTTTTGCAAACAAATTAAAACTAATTCTTTAATTAGTAAACTATTTCTTTAACTAAGGTGGAACTATTTTTTTAGAGAAAACGCAGCTATTTCTTTAATATAGTGCAGCTATTAATTTAAATAAAGCGCAACTATTAATTTAAATAAAGCGCAACTATTTCTTTGAAATGTTTATTAAAATGTCCAAATAAGTTAAAATAAAACTTGGCGCTAAGAAACAAAAGTAAACATTGATGCTGATTAATGAACCACCTTTAATTTAATAATTACGCAGAGAAAATCAAAATTTGTTATAATAATCATTATAATTAAGTTAAAATAATCGTATAAATTATACACATATCTAAACATAATAATGTTCTTTCTAATTACTTGGCATCCTAACGAATCTTGCATCTTTACTTCGCTTGAGAGCAACTACAACGTTCGAATGCTCCTCGTTATACAATTTGATAGCCTTTGATAATCTTTAATTTGATAATCTTTGATTTTGTATCTTTCATTTGATGAGCTTTAGGCATTGCCATAACTACTGTTAAAATTATAAGTATTATGTTATATATATTTGTGTGAGTGTAAAATGCACATAAATAAAAACATAACAATTTTTTTTATGTATTACCTGCACAAAAATGGTGAAAAAACAATAGGTTCATTTGTTGATATTGCATTCATTTTTTCAAGTCATGGTCTATACAGAAAATTTTCAAATAATAGTATCAGTATTTCACTGCAATAATTAGAGACAACAAGCTTCAAAACTCTACTATAAAATTACTAAAAGAATTCCAATTACCATTAAAATGCCACAAATATATATAATTAATACACTCCCAAATAATTGTCACCTTCTCCCTCTTTAACAGCTGCCAAATGAATTAAATAATACATGCCCCTTTGAACATAACTGAAAAAAAGAACAATTTAAACAAAAGCTTCATTCAGTAAATAATTATAAATGTCAAAAAATAATAATGAAACAATAATAAAAACATACAATACAAAAACTATACAGAAACAAGAAGTTATATAATATATTATAACTTTAGGACATTTTAACAACATACAATTATAATGCAGATAAGAATTATAATACGTGAATGAGGTACACGTATATTTATCACTAATATCTTATCTTCGTAAAACACATGCATTTACTAACATCTTTGTAAAACAAAACCATCTACTAAAAATATGTTATCTTTGTTAAACACATGGATTTACTAATAAATAAATATTTAACATTAATGCTGATCAAAGAAGCATCTTTAACTTTGTAACACAGAGAAAAATCAAAATTTGCTGTAACAATAACTATAATTATTTTAAAATATTTGTACAAATTATACACATATTCAAACATAATAATGTTCTTTCTAACTGCTTAGCATTCTTGCAAATCTTGCATATTGATTTCGCTTGAGAGCAACTTTAACATTTGAATGCTCCTCATTACACAACTTTATATAAACATTTGAACTTGCATTTTTCATTTGATGAGCTTTAGACATAACTACTGTTAAAACTATATGTAATAGGTTATATATTTTTGTGTTTGTAGATAACAGTAATATAATTTACATATTTTTATATTCAATAAGTAATCTATATCAAAATAAAAATCTATATTTGAAGTAAAAAAATAGTTAATGACAAACACATGCAAAAAACATTTAGTTTATACAAATAAAATGCATATAAAACATAATAAAATTATTTTTTCAATCTACCTGGATAAACATGGCAAAAAACGTGATTTAAAAAATACTAATCAGTACATTTGTTGGCATTGCATTCATTTTGTAGAATACCAATCCATATAATAAATGCATATAATAAATTGCAACACTTAATTGGTAATACTTATTAAGTAGTACCAAGTAATGAATTACTAAAAACTTAAGTGGTTAATAACTATTTAGACTGCATAGTTATTAACTACTTAAGTCTTTAGTAGTTAATAACTCTTTAATTGTATGTATCATACTATATGATACTGACTGTATTATATTTTATGATACAGACTGTATGAGTGTATGAGTTGTCTAAATAGTATAGGCAGTATTATGCTTTGTATGTACTACATTTATTATGTTTATGTACTTAATACACTATTATTTATAATGTGTGTACTACATGCATTAGTACTGTATGTGGTACATACATTATTAACTAGATATTGTTTAACTAGATAAATTAACTAGATAAAACTGAGGGATGATACAATTAACTACATTGCAGTTGATTGTATCATACATCAGTTTTAAAAATCCTACAGTTTGTATAAATAACATTATGACATAATGTTATTGATACAAACTACATGATTTTTAAAACTAATGCATGATAAGATTAATTTGTGTGTATGTACAGTACATACATTATGAATGTATGTTGTACATACAGGAGTAAAACAAGAGTTTATTTAACTTTAGTTTATGATGTCATTATAAACTAAATACATTATAAACATTATAAACATTATAAACATTATAATTATACATTATGACATTATAAACATTATAATTTAATTAAATAAACTCTTGTTTTAAAGAAAAATTAAAAACTGCATCTTAATAGATATAAAAATTAGCATGTTTGTATTTATTTTTTTTAATGATTTGATATTAAATTCGAAATTACTCAATATTCAATTACTACGAAATTATTATAAAATCATGAAATTGAAAGCAATAAAATACTCTAATAAAAAGTTGCGCCACAACAGTTTTAAAAATGGACGAAAACTTTTTTAACGCTAAACCCGGTTCATACTGTACGCATTTAAAAATGGTCGTATTTTGACGTTGGCCCGACGTTGGTTCAACGTCAGCGCTAAGTTAATAAATTTGGCCAACCCTTCCGACGTTGGCCCGACGTCGGCCCAACGTATGTGTGCTAGCTGGGTAGGCCTCTTCAATAAAGTTTTAAAAATGCCTAGAACAATTATATGATTAAATAATATAATAGTAAGTATATTGTTCTATACAAGCTAAATAATAAAGTCATCAAAGCTAAAGAAGAAATGGCATGATGAACAAAAAAACTGACGAAAACATGGCATGTTAAAAGATAAAAAAATATTGATTTTTAAACATAAGTTGATATAAATAGCTAAACTTAATTGTATTATCCTTATTACACATTAAACAACATACCTGAAGCTTTGGCATGCTTTATTACAGCATTTGACCATTCAATTGGTGTAGATATTCTCTTATTTTCCATTTTTTGTTTTCGCTTTTCTCTTATAAGGCCTCAGCTATGGATGTTAAATTTAAAGATGTGTTTTTGGTTTGTTCCAATCATTCTCTTCAAAGTACATTTTAAAAGTCTGCTGAAATTTCAAATTTTCAATCATTTCAAATTTTAGCAGACTTTTAAAATGTACTTTGAAGGCATGAAGATCTTTCAGCAATATTACATCAGCCGGTTTCCAGTTGTTATGCCGTCGACTATCACTGAACTTTTACTCAAGAAGTTACAATTTATATACCGAATTACTTAAAACGGCGGTCCTTCATTCGATTCAAATATTCTTTACTTAAACTTTTTTTTTAATCATTGGTTACAGTCGGTCGCTGCTATTTTAAACAAAACAATCAAGTTTTCAGTTAAGTACGGAGCATCATTATTTTTTTAAAGACAAACAATAAACCCAAGTGATGTAAAACAAAAACGCTCATTAATTTAGCACATGTGCACTCTAATTAATTCGTTAAGGTCGCATTTATGATTCGAACCCAATCGAAAATGTATGAGTAATACTGCTAGATTGAAACAATACATATTGGACCAAAATCGGACCAAAGCTCCTGTAACATCAGCCAAATCTCTTAGAAAAAGCTTTTCAATTCTAAAAGAAGAAGGGTTGAACTTTCTTTTATGAACCGAGGCCTTCTTTTTAAACATTTGTGCAAATAATTACAACTCAATACATGCCAAGTCGCACAAAGTTCTTTATGGTATTGAATGTCGTAATCAAGTTTGTTATACTCACTTCAAGCGAGTTTATTACAATTTTCTACACGTGTTTTGGTACTTAATTTTACAAGTTCATTATTGATAAAATTACGTTACTCATTAAATATAAATTCACAATATTTTATATAATCATTTGGTCGAAACGAAATTGTTTTCATTTTACTTTATGTTCGGTTATGCTTCACGTAAATGAACTTGTGCTAAGTCTGTCTTAAGTCGTAGCCATATGAGATTCCTAAGTCATACCAGTCCGATTTAAAGAAATAATTCTTATTTTTACCTACTCTCAGCTATCGTTGCTTTGATTCCTTCTTCTAGGCCGTTATTATGTCACAACTGTTAACGAGAAGTTATAAAAAATGGAAACAAGAAGGAATGAAAGAGGAGTTAGTCAAATCTTCAAAAGGAGTTACTGGTTTAACGAAGTTTTCGTCATTTCAATGGATAAAATAAGGACAAGGTGAGAAGGAAATTAAAAAGTAAAGAAATTGGTTGAATACGTTCTCTATTTAGAATCAAGCTTTTTGGGGCTTATTGCAACTGAGCAAAGACTTGATCATTAATTGACAGAAAAGTGTAAATTACAATATTGTATTAATAGAGAAAAAGAAACAGCGTTTATGTTAACTAAAAACTTATGTTTCGTGTTAGCAGATTAAAAATGAAAAAAAATAAAAAAAACGTTAAATTATTGTTTCTTAATTGAATTCCTAGGTACGACTTAGGTTCCAAATAGCACAACTTAGGAGTCAAGCTCCTTTAATTGTGCCGATGTCAGGCAAGGACATGTTAATAAACTATCTACACTAATTAACCTTTACTTATTAAACAAGGCTCCGTTGTGCAATCAAAATTAGATTGCGTTAGCAGTTTCTGGCAGAATCTATCAAATATGTACCAATTTTTTTACATCAAACAACACAACTACATAGCGCGCTTACTAGAAGTTTTTTATTATCATAAGATTTTTATAGTCGCACAACTTTTATTAAGCCAACTTTAAATTAGTCAACTCGCAGACATTAAGTTACTTAAAAATAACTCATTCAGGAAAAACAACTCCTTAACTATTTATGCGCTCTAATTTCAATTTTAAATGTAGCGGGGTAAGAGTGAGAATCTTTTTTGAAAAATAGCTGAAGTTTACTTTACTTCACTTTACCGATTTTTTCACACCGTTTTTTAACATGCTTTGGCATTTTCTCTTTCCTCTTCTCTCTGTTTTGATCTTTGACGAGTTTTTTGTTTTCTTTCCGCAGTTGTTTTCTATTCTTTGCATCTTCAACTGCATCTTTAGGAACCTTATTGAAAGATTCCTCCTCAGAGTTCTCACTTTCATTATCAGACGAAGTTTCAACTAAGTTCAAGGTTTCGGTGTTGTTATTAGAATTTTCGATTAAATCGGGCTGAGATTTTGCACCGCTGAGCTCTTTATTTAATCCAGTAAGGTTAGCATAATAGAAATGATCCGAATCGCCTTGCTTAGCCACCATTGTATCCCTTTCATAATCAATGACCTCATCTAAACGCTGAGGTATGTAAGCGTTTTTAAAAACCTCTTCTTCAACAACATCACGTGTCAGATCTTCCACGGTGCGATTACGTGCAACCTCTTGCATCGTTTCAAGATATTGCTCAATGTTATCCTCGTTAATAAGAGGGTCAGTGACAAAGTTAAAGAATTCTTTGACAGTCATCACATTAACACCATGTTTTCGAAAGAAGTCATTGATATTAGTGCAGTCTTTTCTCAAAAATAACAAAGAAGAAGGATGGTCATGCTCCACAGATTGAGAAACATCTATCACATACATGAGATTCTCTGGAGCGTTATATAAAATATTGAATTCTGACAAATCAGCATGAACCAATCGTGCCTTCCAATACAAGTCACGCATGATTCGTACACACCGTAAATAAAGCTCTCGTGCTCTTGAGTCTGAAATGTTAGCATCTTTTAGAAGCGGAGCAGGAAAACCATTATGGCCTATGAAGTCCATTACCAGCACATGACTGCGTAGTATTATTGGTTCCGGACAAGGAATACCGGCCGCACGAAGACGAGTTAAGTTACGCATTTCTTTTTCAGCCCAGGTTCTCACCATTTTCCGAGGATTTCCTATGACGAAAATTCATGTACTTATTGAAACCTTAAGCAGTTTTAGCCTTTTATTGATGTGTGCCAAGGTAAAGACTCACAAAAATAAAGTACTTTAACGAAACAAATACGCTTATATTTGCTAAAAATAAAAAAACCCTACCCTTGCAGTATCCATGTCTGAACCTAAACTCCCCACTAACATACTTATCGCGATCCTTAAAAATTAAAATAGAGGTTTTATAAATCTTTACAGCTCTGTCAACACCAGTAGGAGTAGAAGCATGATACACATTTGCCTCTTTACCTAAAAATGAAAACGACAATATAATATGCGGAATTTACGGAACAAAATTTTTCCTTTATAAAATGCATAAAAACGTATATCTTTTCTAAATTAAATAAAAGATTAAGAATATCAACCACAAATACAATTACCCCCCCCCCCCCACCCCTACAGGCTAACCTTACGTGCTAATACAATCTGGATATATAAACTGTCCTTTTTAATCTCTTAAATATATATTGAAATATATTGAAATTCCCAAGAGAAAATCTAAGAAAATACTTTAAGACCATTTTGAAAATTAAAAGAAAATAAACCCTAATACAAATTGAAACCATTATAATTTTTTTTGCAAAGTTCAATTTTAATTTCTTTTTGCAAAGGTAAACATTTTTTATTTGACATTAAGTAATAATAGTTTTTTTTTGAAGAGCTAATTGTTGTCTTGATGATTATTGATTTGAATAAACAGTTAAAGTTAATAAATAAAAACTAAAAAATTTTATAACAGTACATTTTGTAGAAGATACTTGTTTTTATTCAAGGGTCTTGAATTTTTAAAAATTAAAATTTGCAAAAGTTTATATTTTTCAAATTTATTCTTAAATCTTACTCTATAATAACTAGCTTAGGAATATAGATTATACTAACCAAAGTATGTTTCTGTTTTTATAGATGCTTTGCTATTCAGCAGAAAAGTCAAATCTCAAGACTCCTCAATTAACTTTTTTTTTTTATAAAAAAGACTTCATCAAGTATTTTTTTAAAAAATACGTTTTTGTCATATGAAAAGAATTGTTCAAAAAAGATGACAGATAAAATAAATCATTATTACAGATAAATTTAAAATTTTTTAAAATTTTTAAGAATTTTTCTTGTTATTTGAGTAAACATCTTTAAAACTAAGTTAAATAACTCATTTAAGCACAAAAGACTTATAAAGATATACATAAAGTAAAATCAAACAATAGGTAATGGCAATCACCTAGTGGTACAATTATCTGAATAAGAATATTACTGTAGTTACCTGTACTTATACAGCCATTTATTTCACTGATTACGCCTTTGTTTAAAAGTTTAAACAAAATCATCTTTGTTCTTGGATCAAGCACCTGCTCAACAGTGGCTCGATCTTTTCTATCTTTGACTCGAACAGTTTGAGCATGCTGCTTCTTCACAGTTTCATGTAAATGGTTTGCAGCTCGACCATGTAAGGAAGATGGACCTATTTAAAAAAATCAACTCAAGAACAATAATTAATCAAGAGATAGAAATACTCTAAAAAATTTAAAAACAGTTTATCATTTTGAATGTAAGATGATAGTTTAAATCATTTATTACTTTTTACTTTCTTAAACCATCTCATTTACTGGATAAAATCAGAGAGGTGTGAAGTAATCAATAAAAATGGACATGCTGTTCTTTAGTAGATTTTTTACTTTTCTTGTTAAAGGGTTTTAAAAAGAATCCCAAACTCCAAAAAAGAAATTAAGTGAGCTTCCAAATTGTTATAGGCAGAAAATTCTGGTTAAGTATTACTTATTACATATTTTCTAAGGTTTTTATGCTCCATGCTCTATTCTCATATTGCCTCATAAGAACTAAAAAGTACTAAAAAACTCAATACCTTCATATTTTTCAACAGATATTTTGTTTATAAATTTTCCAAACTGTTTTTCTTGAGGTTGAAGAGTGGACTTGGTTTTATTAATAACATTTTTTTGGTTTACAGTAACTTGACTGCTATCACCACTATGCCAATAGTCATCGTCATCATCATCATCGTCATCATCATCATCATAGGAGTCATAATCTTGATTATCATTATCATAATGAACTGAAAGAGTCTTTGTGTCTTGAACTGAAAAAAGTTTTTTAAAGTTATTTCATTCTCAGAGTATTATTTTAAGATAAAATCCATATAGCAAAATTCATATATTTTACCTAATGAGCTTATGTTTTTTGTACAAGGGCTTAAACTTTCTTCAGCATCAGAAAACTGACTATCCAATATTTCCATTTTTTAAAATTGAAAATTACTAAATGTATAATATATGGTTACAAATATGTTATATATTACATGTATGTATGTATGTATGTATGTATGTATGTATGTATGTATGTATGTATGTATGTATGTATGTATGTATGTATGTATATACATATGTATGTATGTATGTATGTATGTATGTATGTATGTATGTATGTATGTATGTATGTATGTATGTATGTATGTATGTATGTATGTATGTATGTATGTATGTATGCATGTATGCATTATGTATGTATGTATGTATGTATGTATGTATGTATGTATGTATGTATGTATGTATGTATGTATGTATGTATGTATGTATGTATGTATGTATGTATGTATGTATGTATGTTACATACTATGTATGTATGTATGTTACATACTATGTATGTATGTATGTATGTATGTATGTATGTATGTATGTATGTATGTATGTATGTATGTATGTATGTATGTATGTATGTATGTATGTATGTATGTATGTATGTATGTATGTATGTATGTATGTATGTATGTATGTATGTATGTATGTATGTATGTATGTATGTATGTATGTATGTATGTATGTATGTATGTATGTATGTATGTATGTATGTATGTATGTATGTATGTATGTATGTATGTATGTATGTATGTATGGATGGATGGATGGATATTGCCAACTATCGCACAAGTTTAAACAACCTCCTTGCACGAATTCCTATATTTTATAGTTTGAAATTATCATGCTGTATTATTACTGTATTTTATACGAAAACAATTTTGATGTTTAAAATGCAGTCTTAGTTTTTGCGTCAGCATGGTGAAAGAACGGAACGCCGCATCGGTAAAATACCGTAGAAAAATACAGGTTATTTAAACAAACCTCAAATAGTAAGAATCAACCAGCACATTCAGACTAATTCTCGACATGCTAAGGATTCATCAGGAAAATGCGGAGCCTCTGGCTAATGGTGAATTGGAATATGTTCTAAGAGCTTGCAATTTATCTCCAGAAATTTTATCTTTAATTGTTATCAAAAAACATTTCCTCGTTCCAAAAATGTAAGAAACATTTTTTCTTATCAGAGGCCTAGAGAAATCATGTATTTTAGGGGAGAGCAAAGAAATTTTTTTGTTCAAGTTAGATAACTTAAATGCTGGGGGGGCCATATTCAAATAAACGCTACTCTTATCAATATTGATGCTGGTGTCGAATGAGGATGACTTGCAAAAATTAGGGTAATTAAAGCTATCCCAACCCCGGCCTGATCCCTAATTGCTTCCTTTCTAGAACTCCTAAAATTATATTTTTAATTTTATTATATGTAGATGCAAGCGAAGAGTTTCCGTTGTCAACACGGGGTAATTGGGCCGCTTTTTCAATAATGCATAGCTGAGTTTCTACGGCAGCAAAGAGTTGGCAAAAACAAGTTTGACGAAATGATATATTGTATTTCAGATTTTTGTGAGTTGTTGCACTGGTTTTTCGGGTTTTTATGGAAACAATTATTTTAAATAACAGTTTTTACTAAAATATTGTAAATAATGATTACAGCAAATGAATAATGATAAAATGATAAACTAGCATATGAGTTAAACAAATTTTATTACATTACTCTACTTTATTATTTTAATAAAAACTTATAATTTAAGTGACTTACTAACTTAATAAAAAAGAAATTTTTTTTTTAGAGCTTCTACTCTATTAAACATATTTTTCCAGCGGTTTTTTTTTCTTCTTCTTTTCTTAATTTCAGATATTAATGCTAATTTTATGATGGTATTTGCGTTGTACGACGCTAAAGTTGACCCTTAGATACTCCTATCGTGCAATACAATAACATAAAAGAGTTTATAGCAATCGTGCTTCATCACAGAAATAAAAAAGCAAATGACGTTGATAATAAATTAGGTGTAGATGGAGGGCAGGGGTTTCATAAAGTTACTCTGTCAACCATCCTAAAACTAGAGAAATTGAGCAAGTGTGACAGATATACGTGTAAAGATTTCAAATTTCAAACTTTTTTATTCATTATTTTGTCTTCGTTGAACGAAGAACATCATAATCTGCGGATAATTTTAGATAAATTATGTAATTATGTAAATTTAAATAGATTATGTATGATAGATTATGTAAAACTAAATAAATTATTCTTAGATGACACACATCTAAAAATGTAAAGTGTATGCTACAAATGGTTGGAAAGCAAATAGCAACATCAAAGCACCTTGTCGGTCTTACATGACCTTATCTCCTAAATTTTAAAAAGACGGTTGGTGACTTTGGCCTATTTTAAAAGGTTGTTTAACATTTTAAAAATAATCTTTTGATGGTACTTTTAGTTTAAAGTATATTTTAAAAGTGAAATTTATCTGTTTATTGATTAATAAATTTGGTTACAGTTTTTAAAATTATGTATATAGTTATTTTTTATTAGAGTATTAAAAATTTTGAAAACTTTTATATTGCAAACTTATTTGTTTTTTGCTGTTAATATTCCAACGTTTAGGGATATTATGACTTGTTGTAAATTTATTTAGAATGGATATGACATAAGAGCTTTCTAATTTTTAACACTGTAAATTTAAAACAATTTTAGGTGAAAATTATGGGGTGGCTTTGCCCACAAAGTGGATGTAAAATATTGTGAAACGAACATTAATGTTACAACTTAGATTACTAAGCATAAGTAAATGATATCTATAGATATAATGTAAATGGTTTTATTTTCAATATCAGTCTTAGGGTATACTAACAAGAATCATATTTATATGAAGATATCATGTCAAGGTCATACAAAGTGTATTTGAGAGTCGTGGTTGTGTTATATATACCCATAATATATTAAACAAATTTCTAAATGAAGTAAAAAGTGGAGCATAAACACAGGAAAATGTTTTATTAAAATTTGGAATTCCTTTTTATTCATGCAAGATTCATTCTCATTCAAAGTTAAAGAGTAAACTTAAAGGGTTACATCCAGGTGGTTGCACAATATTAAGCAAAATAAAAGAAGGCACTTTTGAAAATTATGTTAAGGCGATGTCTTCTTTCGGATTCCCAGTAGATTGTTATAATTTACGTACTATCGTATATGGACCGTAAAAGAATTATGGTTAGGCAATTTATAGGAAGACTGGTAATGAATAAAATCATTCTTAAATAGAAACAATTGAGAGCCAGAATTGCAAGTATGAAAAAAAAGAGGGCAAAAGTAGGCGCTACTCTTATTATTATCTTTTTTGATAATATTGCTGCTAAACTGGAATTTGGTTCATACTAACATCTCGAAAAGAATAAAAAGCATTATCTTTTTTTAAAAAATACGAAATGTCACAGGCCAGAAACTTTTTGCCCGTTACTGTAGTTTGTAAAAAGTAGAATATCAAATCTATGAAAAAAGTTTAATATAAGTTTGTAATGTAAAATATCAATAACAATTTATCTAACCATGTAGACCAGAAAGATTTTTTTATGGCACGATGAGTGATTGTGGCAAACCCTACTCGCTCTTCCTAAGTCACTTTTTTTTTTTGCATGTTATACTAAAAGAGTTTGTGTTATCAAATTACTGATTTTAAATTTCAAAAAAAGGAGACGTAATTCGTGTTGGGTTAGCTACAAGTTTTAATTTTTTGCAAGTCATTCTCATTCGACACCAGTACCAACATACTAGAAATTTGAGTAAGCTCCATGTTTCTAAGTTTTGTTTTTATTAAGCGGCATAACAAGCGCTATGGAGCGTTTTTTATTTGACTCCCTTGGGTTGATTAAAACATGATTTAAAAAGTACCACTGATGAAAGTAGATTAAGCATGCTAAGTAGAATACATGGGTTGCCATCTTACGGAATATACTGCCATGGTTTTTCAAAAACCAGGAGCATTTAGTGGAAGCTCGTATATGAAAAATTGCAGCTGAAAGACAATGCAGCAACTGTTAGCAGGGCCGGATTAGGACATTTTTAGGCCTGGGGCTGTAAGTATAGTAGGGCCTAATGTGGCGGTAAGGTAGTATAAAAAAAAACAATAAATATAAATTGTAGCATAATTTATGTACTATTTACTTAATCAATTAACTTTAAAATAGTTTTTTATATATTGACTTTTCTGGCCTTTTTTGAAGCAAACTTCTTGATCACTACTGTGAAATCTCTTGATCTAACTATGTCACTTTCAATGCATAATAAAGCCAAATCATTTAAGCGAGGTTGTCCCATTATTGATCTAAGTTCATTCTTAACTCTTTTAAGGACTGAAAAAGATCTTTCTCCAGTACAGTTTGTGACCATAAGAGACAAATAAATTCTCAACACAGTGTAGACATTCACAAAGGTATCGGTCAAACTATTCTTAACTAGAAAGGTGTACATTTGCAGTTCAACACAATCAGTTTCATTGGGCAGTGACAATTTGGCAAACAGAGAAGTGAAGTGAATAAATTCACCATGACAGTTAGGTTCAACATCTTCAAAATATGTTTCACATACAAATGAAACATGATCTCTCATACCATCATTGGACAAAAATTGTAGATTTTTAAGAAAACCAAACCTTTTGCTGACTGTATCATATGCATTAGCCCTCTGTTTAAGAGCAACTAACAATTGATCAACTATAGGCAAAAAACACTGAACTTTAAACTTATCAGAAGGGGATAACTCTAGATCTTCTGAGTCACCATAATCCCATCCTTGGTTCCTCTTGCGCTTTCGCCTTGATTCACCTTTGTACGAATTGGTACCTAGATCCTTTCCTTCCTTTTCAAATGCTGTGAACTGGCTCCGAAGAGAATGAACAAAATCACCCAAAGAACGAAGCAGTTCCGTAGCGGTGTTGAGATCCATGTCTGCCCCTTGTAAGTAATTGCTAGTGAAATTGAACCTATTCAGAATTTTTGACCACAATTGAACTAGGATACCTGTTTCATGATGACTCATTATATCTTTCAATCCTGCGGCTTCAAGTCGTGTTTCTGGCTTTTGGGACATATCTTGACACATGATATCCAGTGTAGACTTCACTTGCGTATAGCCAACCTGTGAGTGGGAGTGTACAGCATCATAATGTGCTGACCATCTGGTATCAGATAACCTTTTTAAGGTAGGCATATTAAGTGGCTTTAAAACTGCCATCAAACGATTCCAACGAGAGGTGGAGGCAGAAAAAAATACAAACAGCTTATTTACAAAGTCAAAAAACGTTACAGCCTCAGAACAACATCCTACAGCACATTGACCAACAAGGTTAAGCGAATGAGCACAACATGGTATGTATTCAGCTAAGTTATTATGTTCTTTTATTTTTGCTTGCATGCCATTGAAACGGCCACTCATGTTGGCAGCATTATCGTAGGATTGACCTCGGCAGTCTTTAATTGAAATGCCAGTATTTTCCATAAAATCAAGTAACTTTGTTGCTAATCCTTCCCCAGTGTGCTCTTCTATAGGGATAAATGTCACAAAACGTTCAACTGGTCCTTTAGAAGTCATGTAACGGAATATAATGGTAAGCTGATCTACATGTGAAATATCTGGTGTTGAGTCAACACTAACTGCAAAGTATTTTGCTTCTTTAATCTCAGTTAAAATGTGGTCCAAAACGTCACGACTTAACACATGAATAAATTCATCACATATAGTTGATGACAGATATGACACATGACCTCGGCCTTTGTTCGCTCTTTTCTGAATATGTTCTGCAAGCAATGGGTCAAACTCAGCCACTAGCTCTAAGCAACCTAAATAATTTCCATTGTGGACAGAACCCACAATTTCGTTACTGCCACGGAATGACAACCCACGCGATGCTAACATTTTGATTACGGTAAGAATACGCAACAGTATGTCATTCCAGTATTTTTTCTCTGATTCAAATTGCTCTGTGAGCCTCTTACTAATGTGCTCTCCAGCTTTCCTACGTGTTAAAAAGGTTTCAATTGATTGAATGTGGGTTTCACTTGTTTCATGGCGAGCTAAGTCTCTTGCAGCGTGTTTCCAATCATCATATCCTGATGACATCAAAGCAGATGCTCCAATTCCACATTTTGAATTAAATAATTTACAATGGGCGCAGAAAACCTTACCAGTTGATGGGGAATAGCAAATCCAGTCTCTCTTAATTTTCTCACCATTCACTTTTTCCCGGAAAAAAAGGGACTTTGTACACTGTCGGTTAAACTTAAAAGTGTCACCAGGCAGTACTTTAGTAGATAATTTAAAATCGCTATCCATATGTTGGCATGATAAAAACCCATCTGCACTTTTGCTGAAATACTCACGCAGGTCGTCGGTTATAATCCACTCAGCCACATCGGTGTTGACAGTGTGGGTCGTCAGAGCCAGGGGTAACACTGCTGAGATAGTTGAGACGCTTGAACTTGCTGTAGCTGAGTCTGCAGGGACACTATTAGCACTACCTGGAACTGGTGCTGACATTATTGACATAGTTAGTGAATTTGAACTCGCTCTCGCTGTAGCTGATACCGAGACACTACTTGCAGTATTACAAAACTCAGTCATTTTTTTATTTTTGTTCAATAATTCATTTAATTGAATCTCATTCTTCTTCTTTTTTTGCATTTTGTCCCAACCGCTCAGGCCGCTCCTTTTCATTTTTTATTTTAATTTTGTAAACGAATGAGCAATGCTGTAATTTTCTGCGGTAACGGAAGTGATCATAAAATAAAATAAAATAAATTTTTTTTTAATGTTTTAATGTTTGAGAACATTCAAGTTTATTTATGTTTCCATCTATGTCCGCACAACTATTAGTTTTTTAAATACACGCTAAAAAATTAACTTCGTGACATAAATTTTCTAATCAAATAGGTTTTATAAGAGAGTGCTTTAAAATCATTCACTAATATAATTGTTTTTCCTTTAAAAGGTTTTTACATCAACGAATGTTTTAAAAGCATTCTCTTATAAAACCTATTTAATTAAAAAATTTATGTCACGAAGTTAATTTTTTTAGCGTGTTTTTTAAAAACTGATAGTTGTGCGGACATAGATGGAAACATAAATAACTTGAATGTTCTCAAAACATCTTTATGCGGAAAGATAATTTAAAAAATATTTGCGAATACCAAAATTCCGCCAAATATACGAAGATAGAGATATAGTATATCTCTATTCATTTATTTATTCACAACGCCTCCGCAGCTCCCAATAAATTGATTTAAAAAAACTGAGAAACATAGGAATATTTATCTGGTTTCCTAAAAAAAAAAAAAGTAAAAAAAAAAAAAAAAAAGTCACGGGCCTTAGGGCCTATTTTTTTTATAAGGGCCTGGGGCTGCAGCCTCATCCGCCCCCGCCTTAGTACCACTGATCTCTATAATAACTGGATAGCGCATCTCTAATATCAAAATTGACGCCAAAATCGCCATATTGGAAAGCCCCAGAACGCTGAAATCTGATATGTGTATTTAAAGCGATAAGCCGAAAAACAGAACTTGAGGCTTAAGGGAATTAAATTTTTGGGGCTTTCCAATATGGCGATTTTGGCGTCAAAAAATTAGAAGTTTTGCTCGGAGTTGCGCTATCCAGTTATTATAGAGATCAGTGCTTAATACGGCCATGACTGTTAGAAAAGTAACTCTGGGTACAATTTATAATGGTAATTTGCATAATAACAACAAAAGCAGTCAATTGAAAAGTAGATATTTACTTTGGTAGTCCCTAAAATGCAGAGATTTTTTAAAACTGAATATCACACCCGCGGATAGACTTTTTCTTATGTAGAATTGAATTCTGAGTCGAATGACGACACGCGGAATGTCGCCCGACCAATACCTGCTGAGTTATTAAACAAAAACCCGATCAAAATGCATAAAAACCGTTTTTACAACAGCAGCAATTCATTTTCACACCCGCGGAGTGAGCTAAATCGATTTGAAATTTAATGTTCTATTAGAAAAGGTTTACTTTACGACTACTGCATTCAATCCAGTTAAGATATCAGTTATAATCTAAAGGGCGTAAAGTAATGTTGGGTTTTCCCCGCATTTATATCGAAATGAAACAAGGAGACGTTCTATATCTTCGCAGATAGACTTTTTCTTATGTAGAATTGAACTCTGAGTTGAATTGCAATAAATCAATATATCACAGATTTTCAGCTTTCAATTATGTAAATCCAACAAATAATATTGCAGAACGTTTGAATAGAATGATTAAAGACCATCAAAAATATAAAGAGCTTCCATTAGATTCCATGGTATTATTGTTATATACATTTCAAACTTATTTTCTTAACGAATTTAATCGCGGCTACAAAAATATAGGAAACTTCAAAATGGTTGACCAAAATCTCACCAAAAAGTTATTAGAAATAAGTGATTTAGAATTTACTCCATTAGATGATATCTTAGAAAGTATAAGTAAAAATCAAATGAAACCGAGTCAGATTGGCATTAGTAAGTCATTCAGACAATCTGCTAACACGTTGGCATCAATAGTTTTAAAAAAAGATTTAGCTGCGTATGAACCGAAAAATGATTGCTATAGAGTAAAAAGCGCAATTGATGGCAAAAAACATCTTGTAAACTATAACGGTAATACTAAAGGATATACTTCTACATGCCCTGCTAGAAAAAACTGTTATCATATAATATCAGTAAAATCATTACCAAACGCTTCCTCAGATATATCAAAGTCAACATACCGCTTAAACAAATTAAGAAAAAACAATAACCATGAAACGAAGTGGTAGAAAAAAACCGAGACCAAAAGACAGAGAACTAAGTATTATAGCTGCTGACAATTCCTTAGAATTATCTAAACACTTGCCTCCAAAACATTCGACACCAAACAGAACAAAATTAAAACACGGCGGAAAATACTTTTACTTTGTTGGCAACTTTAGATAAATTCAAAAACAATACAAGCATGGAAGTTTCTACCGAGAATTTGAGTAGCATAGATGATAAAAACAATCAAAGCCTAGAAGAAAAAACAGTTACAACTTTTATAGCAGATTTAAGTAATTTGCCACAACTGGTTCCCTCAGCTGAAGAGTTAAATGAACCGTCGCTGAATGAAAATGAACCCTTAACATCAAACGTAATTGATCAAGTATGTTTGTTGATCTTAAAATCGTTTGAGAAAGAAAATCAAATATTTTACTTAGATCATTTTAATTATCGATATTTAGTAAATGGAAACATTGCACAACTTTCAAAATTTATGCACCAACATGACGTATTTAACAAAGACTTTATTTTGGTGAATATAAATACAGATATAGAAAGAGGCAATCATTGGATATTAGGAGTGATTTCATTAAACAACAATTATATCTGCATTTTTGATTCACTACGACTAAACAATAGCAGACGAGAGCACTTTGTAGAATTAATGAAAATAACTCAAATTTCATCCATCCTTGCTCAATCAAAATTAGACATGAGTAAATTTAAATTCTATTACAGTTTAGATTGCGAACAACAAAATTTTATGCATTTTGATCGGAATTCAAACTCAGAATTCAATTCTACATAAGAAAAAGTCTATCTGCGAAGATATAGAACGTCTCCTTGTTTCATTTCGATATAAATGCGGGAAAAACCCAACATTACTTTACGCCCTTTAGATTATAACTGATATCTTAACTGGATTGAATGCAGTAGTCGTAAAGTAAACCTTTTCTAATAGAACATTAAATTTCAAATCGATTTAGCTCACTCCGCGGGTGTGAAAATGAACTGCTGCTGTTGTAAAAACGGTTTTTATGCATTTTGATCGGGTTTTTGTTTAATAACTCAGCAGGTATTGGTCGGGCGACATTCCGCGTGTCGTCATTCGACTCAGAATTCAATTCTACATAAGAAAAAGTCTATCCGCGGGTGTGATATTCAGTTTTAAAAAATCTCTGCATTTTAGGGACTACCTTTACTTTTCTTTGAAATAATTTGATTGTATCTATTTAAAGACCACACTGGAAAAACAATCAAGCTACATTTTTATTGTTTTGAGTAAATTAGATTTTAAACTTCAAAACACCATAGCTCACACCAAAGCTCACTTATTTGTTAAGTTAAATATCTGTCTAATTTGATCGGTTTTATAGTTATATAGTCAAATATTATATAATTAAACTGCAGCCAAATATAACAGGGGGAAAAACCCAAAAAAAGCAAAAATGTAGCTTGATCATTTTTCCAGTGCGGTCTTCATATTGATCCCTAAACAAAAAAGGGTTAACAGCATAAGGAATTTTCTGAATGTTAAATGATTGAACAAAATTTCCTACGGTTAAAAAATATTTGAGACAGAAGATTATTTACTAATTAGATGATGTTAATTTTATGAGTTAAAGAGTGAAAGCTTTCATAGAGTTTAGCCCATTCATAGGTAAAATTTTGAGTGGGCTGAGGAAAATTCATTTTTTTCGTTTGAAAAAGTATTAAATTACGTTCATTCCTCACCACATCCCCAAGGATTTAGAAGTAAAAGATTTGAATTTTGATACTGAATTATACCCATTACCATGATATAATGTTCTCAGGCAATAACCTAAAGATTAGAGTATAGTGATTTTTAATTGGCAGGGACGAATATTCATTTAACAAATATGGGCGTACAAATATTCGTTAAAGAATATTTGAAAAAAATATTAATTCGTTTGAATATTCTTTGAACGAATATTCGTTTGTACAAATATTATTCGTTTGAACAAAAAAGTATTCTTGTACGAATATATATATGTTTAAGTTTAAATATTATATATAGCAGTTCTTACCTGATAAATCATTCGAAAATAGCGTAAGTACTGCCAATGAGATCTAATCATTCAAATTCAAATTCCCTTGACACAGATAACTTATTAATAATTTAAATGTGTCAAGGGAATTATTTTTAGAATTAAAAACCAATTGCGTATTAAATCTTCTAATAAGTAATCGTTTTTTATTACTTTTCAATTAACAACAGTTCAACACTTAATCTATAACCAACTATTCTATTAAGAAATAAACAATTCTTTCAAAGTTCTTTATTTGTATAAATGACCAAAATTAACCCATGATAGTATTGTTAACTTAAGAATAACATTCGTTACAATATTGTTAAGTTAAAAATTTGTTTGTACGAATCTTTTAACAACATTTAACTAAATTTATTCTCTTTTTCAGATATCAAGCTTCATCATGTCCAAAAAGTTAAGTATTTGGGAATTTTTTGAAAGAAGTAATGCTAATCATGTCAAATGGAATGAGTGTGATAAAAAGCTAGTTTCAAAGAAGGTATCACATCGTGTTTTCTTAATCATCTTATAGGATAACATACGCAACCTTTCTTAGCATACGAGAGACTTAATGATCAAGACAAAGTAACAAAACTCCAAAAACACTAAAAGCTCCTGGTCAACCTCGTTTTCCGATACCATGGCCAAGGGATCATGTTCTATATGTTGAGTTAGTGGCTGAAGTGACAAAATGGAGCATCACTGACAACTTGCCATTCTCCATGGTGGATAGCGAGGCCTTCCTTTAAATTATGAAGCAAGCAAGAATGGGAGAGTATAACTTTGTTTCTTCATGATCAGTTTCTCGTACTCAATTATATAAATTTATCAGTGAAGAAAGTAAATGATAAGAAAAATCTCAACCTTTCACAACTGACATCTGGACTTCAGCCACAAATGTAGCTTTCCTATCTCTAACTTTTCATTTTATTACTAGTCAGTTTAAAGTAAAACGTTTTCTTGTGAAACTTGAATCTTTTCCGGGGCAACATTGTGCTAAAAAAGTTGATTTATTAGTAAAAGAAATGCATTTGGAGAAAATAACACATACTTAGGTGACTATAGATAGCGGTTCTAATACTGAAAAGGCTATGCCTTTAAGCAAACGAATCAACGACAGTCTTTGGTGCGCGGATCATCAGATCCATTTGATGATCCGCACACCAAAGCTTTAAAAGGTGTTCCTGAGTGGGTAGGAAAAAATAATGGAAAACCCTCAAAAATAAACAAATTTATTCTTATAAGGTTTAGGACCCCTTTCACGGCAATTAGAGATTGAATCCGGTGTGGTATTAAGTCGTACAAACTTTGAATATGTTCTAATGAAATTTTTGTCCATCCTTCTATCAAAACTGTTTCTAGTTTATTTAGTGATTTCGGTGGAAGATTGAGCATTTACTACAGCTGGAAATATAATATCAGAATGAAGAACTAATCTCAGAATTGACACCATTGAAATATTGTTCTACGTGAAAGAAAACAATATAGAATTGAAGACTATTCCTAACTTAATCTGTTAAACGAATAATTGTTAATGGAACATATATTCGTTCATACTCATATAATAAATGACTGAAAAGAAAATTTGTGAAAAGAACGAATATTGTTCGTAAAATGTAAAAAAAAAAAAAAATATTCGTTTAACTAATATTCGTCCCAGCCTAATTTTCTATATTTCTGTTAACATGAGCGATTTTGCCTGTTTACGTCTTAAAAAGTGTAAAATGTAAAAGGCAAGATGCAGTTAACTAGATTTATTGAGGAATTCAATTCAAAACGCCAAAACAACTTCCTACCTCAACATCAAATGAAATTTTAAATAACGGCCTCGTCTCTTAGAGTTACCGTCACAAAATCCAGATTTTATTCCAAGTTAAACATCTTCGGGCTATTTAGACAGATAACTTAAAAAATGTCTTTAAATAAAAACGATTGTTTTGCACAAATCGAGCAAGATGACTTTTTCTTTTAACAGGTAGGCTCCGTGGCGGAATATTGTCAAGTTGTTCTTTAATCTGAAAAGTTACCCAACTAGGTGGTGATGTAATTAAGTTGATGATTTAAATGGTATATAGAAAAAATATATATTTCTATTTTTCTTTCAATTTGATATGATGGTCAAATCATTATGATCCAAAAAATTTAAAATTCCGTTAAAATAGAGAAAGCAAAGAAAACCAATTAAGTATTACTAACAACTTCCTGCCATAAAATATCCATTAACTTTCAGTTAGAGCTTCATTATCGCTGAAAGAGAAGAGTCTTATTTTTCGAAAGGCCACAGATAATCGCATGACTAAGGCCTAGTGTATAATAGCATTAAGAAATCTACTGATTTTACTGAAATAGAACTTTTTTAGAATTTACAATTATTTGCTAAATATTGATTTTTTGCTAAATATTGAAATTTACATAGAATTTGCTAAAATATTGATTTTCAATTATTAATTTTCTGAACATGATTAATGCGGAAGTTAAAAAAAAACTTAGAATAATGTGTAAAGCTTCTCTGCCAAATTTTTACCAAGGTAATTGTAAACAGCTTACAGCTCTTTTGCCGATACTTACTATTTTATCATATTTTAATATTAAAACATATATTAGTGTTTGTATTGTTATATGTAACTACCCATTTTTGTCTGCCAAAGCTATTTAAATGCGATTGGTATTTACGTATATTTTAAAGTAATATACAGGTTGGTTGAAAAGTTTTGAAAGCGATACCATTTACGCACTTGAGGAATTAAAATTTATGGTCTTTTTAATATATTATCTTTCAAATTAACATCCTTAAGATTCTATTGCGATCTGTCAATTCATTATTTGTTTATAAGCCATTTGAAATAGACGCGTCAGGATATTTTTTAACAATCGAAAAACTGAATATTGTGTAGTAATGAAATTCTTTGTTTTGAAACGTTTATCAGCAACTAAAATTCATACAAAAATGGTGAACGTGTTAAAGAAATCTGCCCCTTTATTTCAAACTGTACATCGATGGGTTTTAAGAGTTTAAACGTGGTCGTACAAGCGTTGAAAATGAACCACAAAGTGGTGACCAAAAACGGCAACAACATAAGAAATCATTAAGTAAATGATGAACTAAGTTTAACTAAGTGTGAAATTGCTAATACCACAGGCATCTCAGACGAACGTGTACTCAATATATTACATAAAGAATTGCATATGAAAAAGCAGTTTGAAAATTTAGTGCCACATTCGTTTACAATTCAACAAAAAGCGGATCGAAAAAAAAATTCTGAGCGTAATTTGGAGCGTTTCAAGCGGAATAAAACCAATTTCTTACGTCGTTTTATAACTATGGATGAGACTTCAACCTAAAACCACAATCCTAAATTGAAACAACAACGATTGCAGTGGACTGTGGGTGGTTGTTCAGCTCCAAATCAGGTGAAGTTGGGACGATCGGCAAAAAAGGTTAAGGCATCAGTTTTTTGGGATGTAGAAGGGATTTTATTAAATGATTATCTTGAAAAAGGTAAAAAAATTAATTCTGAATATTATTGCAACCTTATGGATCAATAGGATGCTAAAATTCGTGAAAAAAAAACTTATTTTGCGAAGAAAAAATCATTTTGCATCAACACAATGCACGTGCTCATACAATTTTTTTGACGATAGTTAAATTAAATGAATTAAAGTACAAATTGCTTAAACATCCACCTTATTCATCAGATTTGCCTCCTAGCTAATACTAAATCTTCAGAAACTTGAAACACTTCCTTCGGAAAAAGCGTTTTTTTCGAATGAAGCAGCTATTTCACCCGTGAATCAGTATTATGCGGAGCTTCCGGAAAACCATTACAGAGATTATTGGAGGATCATAGGAATAAATGTACTGATGTCTAGGGAGATTATATTGAATAAAGAAACTAATTTCAGATAAAAATTTACATTCTCTCAATTTGGCATTCAAAACCTTTTAACCAACTTATATTTTAACTCTATAAATTTTGACATAAAAAATAAAAAGCTAACTAAAGATCCTACGTAGAAAATCAAGAATAAGCAAAACGCTTTGTAGAAGAAAAAAAAAAAAAAAAAAAAAAAAATCAAAACCAATTTTATAATATATGAAACAAAACGCTAAATAAAAGTAATAGCTAAGTCACCACCCTTAATTACAATTTAACCTATTTTTCTAGTTCTGCGGTCTTTTGTTCATTTTCGTTTCTTTAGTGGTAAACTGCAAACTATATGTCGAGGTAACAAAACTTGACTTTGAATACGATTCTCAAAACGATAGATTATCTGCTGCTCTATGGAGTTTAACATATGCCTTTTTCTACAATGATGTCTGCAAATAAAGCACGAAGGGTCGTTGACATGATGCATTCTTCTTAGTCCTAGATCAGCGATAAAAGATTCTAGTATGTCTTCATCTACACAATCCATGTCAAAATAGACTTCCCGAGAATTTAGGGACATTTCTGGATACCTTTTGATGTATTAATTTGTTTCTTTTAATATTTTGCATGAAATAGGTAAAATGCATTCTGGCACTATTTTAAAAGTGTGAAATGTTGCCGGACCCAAAAACTACAGTACTAATTACATTCACGCTAATAGGTAAGGTAAAACAAAATATTTGTTAAACTCGTTATGATTAAAATAGAAAATCTTTTTGAATGAAAACTTTGAATATCGTGCAAATTAATATCTTTATTATTAAATTAAACTCGATTACTGTCAAACCTCATTGTTATTCTTCCCGTTTAAGGAAGCAATCGTCTACTATCATTGAACTGTAGAAGCGAAAGGTAATAAACTGATGATAAAAAAAATAAATAAATAAAAATAATAACAACAACAACAACAACAACAACAGTAATAATGATAATAACAATAATAACAATAAAAATAATAGTAACAACAACAACAACAACAACAACAACAACAACAATAATAATAATGGTGATGATGATGATGATGATGATAATAATAATAATAACAATACAAAAAGTATAAATAATAAAAATAATAACAATAACAAGGTTGAGCGAGAAAAAATAATAATAATGGTAATAATAACAATAACAAGGTTGAGCGAGAAAAAATCTAAAGTAAAAACATTGTTATTAATAGAATTAAAAAAACATCGCGCACAAAGAAAAGTATACACGCACTACAACTAAGTCAGAGTGCTACCATTCTACAGAACCAGGAGACATCCTTACGCCCTTACACACTCAATCTTATAATCTAAAAACCACTAACATCCTATCCCATAAACTTAAGCTAAGTAAACAAGAAAAACGCATAAAAAACACCTAAAAAAACCCGCCTCACAATGAGAATTTAATGTTGTTTTTCTTTCATTACTTTTTAACGATTATTTTTACTCATTTTGAATTGTTAATATAAATTGTAATATATAAAACGTAAAATTTAAAACAATTATTGAAAATTATATATACTTGCAAATAGTTTCTTTTTTTTATGTAATCAACATCTTTGCTGTTTATTATTTATATATTTAGTTCCAATCTGATTTTTAAGGCACATATGGATGTTTTCAAAAAATGACAACACTTGAAGATTTTTTTCCCAAACATTTCAATTATTTACTGATCTTACTCAAGGTACATTTACACAGTAAAACTATTGCTATGTATAAAAAATAAGGGTAAATTAAACAGTAGAATAGATGTCTTTTTCCATGTATTTTACCCACATACACAATCTCTTACACAAGTTAGTACTTATTTTCACAATTCAACGTTACGTACAGTTAGTTGTTTTCTAAAATAAATTTATTACAAATTTGTGAAACTATTTATTCAATTACTTTTATAAAAATCCCCTGCAATGTCATCAAAAATGGCGTGTTGATAGTGATTGGCTGATAAAACGCAATCACCTAAATATGATAAATATGATAAACATGGTAAACGTGATGAGTATAATAAATATAATAAAGATAATAAAAAAAGGATAAAAACGATAAAATAATTAATATAATGAGGAACGTACAAAAATAGCACTAAAAATAAACTAGTCAAATAATAGTAACAAATCAATCAGACTTTTAAAAGAAATAAGATAGCTCGGTGTCGTCCTTTTATTTTTTTTATATTAAAAGATTGTATAATTAAAAGATTATGTGTTATAGGCGTATTTTAACTTAAATCATATTTCACTGATGCCATAAGTTTTTTTATTTTATTTCAGGATTATTTGAAGTGACGGTGGTTTGGGATCATAGCCGCCGAGAGAAACTTTGGGCCCTGGGGAAGTTTTCTTAACGGGCCATCATTATGATCAAAAATATACCCATGACCGTTAGAAGCGTGTTTTGGCCCCTGAAAATAAAAATGAAAATTAATGAAAACTTTTAAAACTCAAAACTATTGAAAAGTTTTTTAAAAGTTAAAGTTTATGAAAAAGTTAGGAAAAAGTTGTAAAATCAAGACAACTAGATTTCTATTACAGCTCTGTATTTTTCTGTATCTCTTTCTCCGCTTCGTACAATTTATATAGGTTCTCGAATTCTCTAAGGCGTAATTTCTTACGCAATTGTCGCGACATAAGTACAATGAATTATACAATGAATTACACAATAAATTACACAATGAATTACACAATGAGTTATACGAAAGCTATTACAACAAAAGTGTTCAAAAATGTTAAACATTTTCTAACTGTTTCATAATAGTGCTTTGCGAGCCTTGCGACTCACAAACAAATTAATTCTTCAAAATTAATTTTCAAAGCCGTTTCGGCTTCAAGTCATTTAAACGATTTTGTGTCATTGATCTTAATAAGTTTTTTATTCTTTTCAACACACTAAAAAATCTTTCTGCTTGGGCAACTGTCACTGGAATTGTGCAAAATAGCCTTATTGCAATTATAGTGTTTGGAAACAGCACATACAGTTTTTTTTTTTTTAATTTCATTTAATAATTCAACGGGCTAAAGAGAAATATTTTGTATGTTGGCATCATAAATTGATTTTAAATGTAGTATTTCATCTCTAAAATGATCATCGATATCATTTTCATACATTTTTTTGCAACTTTTTACACTTTTAAAATTTTTTTTTTATCACTTAAGTCACGGAACAAGCGCAATGCATTGGATAAAAAATTTATTTCTTTTGTTTCATTAAATCCCTCTTGTCATATTTCCAACGATTCTATTCATGAAAACATTGAAAATATTAATTTAATTCTTATGTCGGCGTTCTTTTTAACTCGTGTGCTGTTTTTTCCCTTTCAGTATATTTTTTTCCTGAAAATTCTGTGTTTATCTGTAAAGATGTGCCCAACAATCTACATTTACTTAAAATAGTATCCCAACTATCTCTTATTGTATTTAATTCAACAAGAAGACTTGATAAAATTGTTTATTTCTATATCAATTGTTGCATTGCGAGCTTGTAAAACAACACTTTTGTAATTTATAGCTGCAAGAACTTTGTCCCATATTTTTTCCAGTACTAGGCATTCAAAAGATTCTATTTATATTTTTTTAT
This sequence comes from Hydra viridissima, assembly GCF_058129835.1. NCBI lineage: Eukaryota > Metazoa > Cnidaria > Hydrozoa > Anthoathecata > Hydridae > Hydra > Hydra viridissima. The sequence goes on along the minus strand of NW_028324308.1, from coordinate 4,349,600 downwards.
TCCGTTAAGATTTGATCGAGTTTCTGACGTTAAGTTTAATTCGAAAACAGAATCTATTGCATTTTTAATTTCATTAATTTTTTCAATTCTTTATTCTTCATTTAACGATTTCAAGTCTTGCAGACCAGCGTGTATTTAACATAGTTTGCAAAAAACATCTAGTATTATTTTTCGCTATTGGATGTAACAAGATTTATGATTGCTAGATTTTTCATGGTCAGGTATTCTATAATATAATTTTTTGTACCCTCTATTAGCCTACCAATCATATTCTCTAGTAAAAAATGATCTTTGCTCACCAAAATTATAAAATAAATGACAAGGACAACAAAACAGAGCATTTTTTGATTTGCTCCAAACTAACCAATAACGAGAAACTATTTCTTTATTTTTTAAACGAAAGCTTAACAAATAATAGAGAACTACTGACTACCGTGTTTATCTACCGGAAATATTGTTGGATGTAGTTCTGGACCTCTTAGAATGGCATCTTCTACGTCTTTTGATGTTAAATTTAATTTTACCACTTCAATACCGATGTTAGCACAATAGCATACAAAGAAAGTGCCGAAACTCATCTGTATCACAGAAATTAAAACGTAGCTCTTTTATCATTTATTTTTACTGAGTTTATAAATAAATAATACAAATCAAAGTTTACGAATAATAACATTTTTTTAACAATAATAATATTTGAATAATGATATTTTGTATTTAACGTAGTTGTTAAACTAAATATTTGTAAAAGTTTAAATTTAAAACGTATTTGTAATTTACAAATTGTAAACTAAAATTAAAACTAAAAATATACGCTTACGAATATCAGGAGAAATTTGTGTCTAAAACGAAAATTTAGAAATGCAGCATTAATGAGATATCAAGTCATGCATCTTTACAACTATTAACGTTTTAAAATGAAAGTTAACAAAAAAAAAAAGTTAATGACGTCGATTGAAAAAATTCGAATTCTAATTTTACAAAAGAAAAATAGGCAGAATAAAAAGAAGCATATTATCTTAAAAACTCACATACGTTTCATCTTTAAGATTTTTGAAAGCGATAACTAAAGTTTAATAAGTGATGAATAAATAAGACTGTGGTGGTTAAATGATAAAATGTGATTGTTGTGTGAGTTTTGGTAGCTTTCATGATAGGCAACTTTGATGAAGTTTCTGTTGAATAATTTGTCGAGTTGGCGGTAGACTACAAAAATGATGGTTGATTAGTTTTAAAAGCCACTTTCTTACGTTTGTGCTGACATTTTTACTAAAATGGGAATTGAACAAGATTGTGTTACGCTTTCGGTTTTTGTTTATAATAGGGTGAACATTTTTGATAAATTGGTTGCAAATACGGGATCCATCTTGCTCAACGCTTTTTTTCTTTAATTCTTCATATAAAATATGAAAACCCACCCGGTATTTTGAGATGCCAAGGGCTCTGTACTCACGTACTTTCAATTGTCGATCATTTACACCATATCATAGACTTTTCGAGTGATTTCTGGTGGTGTGACAGTTTTTTTGACATGAAATGTATACATTTTCAAGGCTTGCACGACCACGTTCAAACTCAGCAACCCAATTGTATACTGCTACAAGTGAAGGTGAAGATTATGCGCATACGCTTCTAAGAATCGTTAATAAATTTGCTTTATATTTACACATTCCAAAGTTAAGAATTCAATCGCAGCGCAATATTTGATTTTTTTCGTAGTAATAAAATATTGACACCTAAACACCTGAATAAAAAGAGTGTTATTTTTATGTGTTATTCTAGAATATTATCTGACATCCAGCGTATATATTATCGGACATCCAGCATATATATTTACAGGTCGTCCCAAAAGTCGCTACTATTTTTTTTTCAGATAAATTGAAGATAAACTCAAATGATTTTAAAATGGATAATTACACTCCACAACAACTCGCTGCAATAGAATGCATCAGAATCCATGTCTTGCTATATGTTATCCATTTACATTATATAAAAATTGAGACGTAACTGATTTACTACTTCAGTTTACATCAATTTATGTCCAACATACCAAACCTGTTTCCAAAATTATTCCCCGAAAAAAAAACAAACCAATATAACAGGGTATAAAAATATTTGTAAAAGAAAATGTACATCGTATATTAAGCGTCATTTTTTAAAATCTAAGAGATAAGATAAGGTTTTTAATGTCGTAAAGGAGAATAACTTTAAAGTTCAAAAAATAAATAACGAAAAATTAAATCGGTAACTTCTATTTTTTTTGTTAAGTCTGAAAAAATAAAGTTTAAAATGTCTTCTCAAAACAGTGTTATAGACTGCGGAGATAAACGCACAACCAGAGAAAGTTTATGAGTTTACAACTAAAAAAATTTTGCAAAAATATTCTCTCTTAAAATGAAAGTAAAATATATTTACGGGAACGGTTTTTTGCGTTACGCAATGCGCAGTATCTCCGTGAATTTACAACATATACAAAATAAATAAAGAAACGAACTGAAATTATGTTTTTGATAGAAGATTTTTAAAAAAAATTATATTTCGATTAAAAGCGGACGAGGAAAAGGCAAAATATAAAATTATCACAAGTTCAGAGAGAAATGAAAAAATTTACACTACATATTATAAGCAACATAAATAGGATCCAATTGATCTGCAAGAAAACTGTCACGCAGATGCATTCTTTGTTTTTCACCACGAGAATTTAAAGGAATTACGTCGGGATCGACTATAACCACAACTCCTACGACTACCTGATGCTCTTCAAGCACAATTGTTGTGATCAATGGTACAAGATCTAATGCTTCCTTCTCATCTCCTTCAAGTTCAACAACTACCACTAGCAAATTGTTCCAAGTAAACACGGCACTATTAAAAAAATAGATTTCACAAGGATACAATGAACCTTTAGAGAGTCCAACTGCTCACACGAAAAAAAAAAGGGTAATTATTCAACTTCACAAGAGACTAAAACTAAACTCCTCTCCCTACCATTCACCAATTCCTTTATGACCACGTGCTACACTCATTTCCAAATCAATAGGATGATAACGCAAACCTCTCAGCAAGAGAGCTTCATCTAATGCGCCCACAATAAACAGGGCATCATGAGGCGCTAAAAGTGAAAAAAAAATCTGTTGAAGGATACTGACCTAATAAACTAAATGTAAAACTTTTTTTACCTTTTCTCTCGCCATCGTTCACATATTTACTTTCTCTTGGATACATCTATTTCATTTTTCTCTCGTTATCAATTTTCTATTTAAAATGCTAATAAGATTTTCTTTTATAACTTTTTTGAAAATGAGTAGTACCTCCATCAGTTTGTGTGAGTTCCGTTCTCTTTATAAAGCCTAAATAGCCAGTCCTTGCGAACGTTGTTGTAGTGTCGTTGGTAGCGAGATGAGTACGAAAATGTTCCTCCGTTAACTGGTCATCTTCAGAAGCGTTAAAGTAGCCGCTTCCATTATGTTGCGAAGATATCCAAATCTGAATAAAAAATTATAAACAGTTTAGTCACTAATTATTCACAAAAAACAAAAACAGCTGCGTAGAAGTTACGCTTAGAAACTGAGATGCGTAAAAACTGTTCCGTAGAAATTTCGTTTAAAAACTGAAGAAGTTTTAAAGGTAATGGTAACTAATTTCCTACGATAACGTCTTTAACAAAATATACTTAAAAATTATACCTCTCCAAGCTGGGAATCAACGCATTGACCTTTACTTTCAGGATTAGCAATCACAACCTTTACTCCAGGCAGTATCTAATATACAATAAAATTTTAACGGAACATCAGTTTTTTAATAATTTACTTTCTTGTTACTATTGCTAACTGTCGCAATATTTTACGACATCTAATTCGAAGAAACAGTTTTTTACTAAGATTAATAAACCATTATTTGATCAAAGCTGGTCAATCCAGTCTACAAGTTGCAACTTCAATAAAATTTTCCAGCGTTTTTTAACTATGACGTGCATTTGTAAAATAAAAATAGCATTAAAATATTATGACTTACTCTTCCTGACTCCATTAAACACAAACTGTGAGGAGCTCCTCGTTCCACTTGCTGAATGCGATCGTACCTTAAAGATCGTGTGTCAATATAAACCATGCTTGCTTCAGGATGAGATGCTTCCTTCATTAAAATGAAAATCAGAAAATGCATGCATTGTAGAATGTTTTTCAGTTCAATAACATTCCTCTAATGTTTAACATTTCATATGATTTTAATCAAAAGTAGAGACTTCTTGATTGTTTCAAAGTACTACAAAATTTTTAAAGAAAAAAAGCACACCTGCATACATATAGCAATATTGACCCGTGAACCAAATGATGTGCTGACAGCTTTTGGTGATAGCCCAAGAGATGCAAATAAAGCGCTAAACCTTTGTATAAGAGTAATTCGAGGACGTTCTTCAGCAACAACAACACATGTTCTTAATGAAGATAAACTGACATGTTTTGCCTAAAAGAATGTTTTAATGAAAATTTGTCTAAAATTTGATACTTCACATATACTTTTTTAATATTTGTATAATTGGAATTTTAATCTTGGAGACCAAAAACAAATAACTTAGTTTAGTTAAATCAAAACTTTTGTTTAAATCACAATAACAAAACGTATTTTTAAACAAGTCAGACTTCAAAATACAAATAGATTTTTTGCACAAATTTTTTTTTTTTAAAAAAAAAATCCAAACTTTTAAAGTGTTGATATGTTGTGAAAGATGCTTTGTACATAGCTCCATGACCGGATATGAGCAAGTTGTATCACGAACTGGAAATTGAAAAGGAAATTACTTACTTGATTAACAAAAGCACTATAAAAAATATTTTGTGCAAATCTAATAAAAACCTTTGTATTGACTGACAGCCTGGAGCCACAAACTTGGAGATGTTTCAAGCTCCATAGGAGGTATTAAGATGGTATGGTGACCAGAATAAACGCTAAAATTGAAAATGGTTTTATGAACCTTTTAAAAAAAAAAGTAATAGGTGAAAAAATATATATGTAGAAAAAATAATTGTTTGTTCTTTCCTATTTTAAAATTGTAACAAAAAAAGTACCTGCTTAAGCACCATAGAACAAATCCCAAACCACAATAAGGATCCATACAAATTGCTACCTCACGAGATGGATATAGTTCACATGCTAGTTTGTGTGCACGACACAGAGATGTGATTGCTGCATGAGACATCTAGGGAAATGAGCTCAATAAAATGTAATGAAAAGACAAATTTATTGACTTAACCAGCATTTAAACAAAACATCTTTATGTCTAAATTAAATACCATTTTGTTATTGAATTAAAAAAAAAAAAGGTATTTAAAAAGAAAAATTTATTCTTTAAAATAATTAACTCAAATTAATGAACAGATTCTGTCTGTATTTAAGTAAACAAAAAAACACATACAAGCATAAACATAACTACAGCTAAAAAGAAATGAAACTTACTTTTACTCCAGCTAACATACCAGTGGTGGAAACACTGAAATCTAAATAGGCTAACATTTCTGGAGTTGGCGCACGATAATTCAAATTTCCTTTTTTCCTAGGAAGATCATCTGTGTTCAGAAGTTGAGGCCAAACACGTGCATCAACAACACTGTTAGCTTCCTTACTTCTAAATAACTTAATTAGGTTTGATGTAGTAAGTATAGCAACTGATTTGCTGACTTGCACAATCATTTTAACAGTAGGTAATGTTGTAGCCATATTGCTAGGAGTGGGAGGTCTTATTGCAACTGGAATGAGACCAACATATAAACAGCCAAATACAGCAGTAATTAATTCTAGACCTGGTGGATATACTAATGCAACATGATCACCAGATTTAAGCTTCCCATATTCAATTGCAGCCAAAGCTAATTTTTCTGCTTTTTTATGCAATTGAAGACAATTCATTGTACCAGAAACATTATTCTTAGAGTTAAGCAATGTAAATAAATTATCATCAGGACTTGATTGAGCCCTCCATTTAAGTATTTCAGAGAGAAATTGGTATTTCTTTGTCATGTCACCTGATTCATCTAAACCTGCTACCTCTCTTCCTTGAGCTTCAGCCATACGTTGACCCTTTAATAGACCTCCCACCAATGCTGCAGAAGGACCTGGTTCTAAAATTGCAAGCAATCATGATGATTAGAAAAACAATTTTATAGAAAATACTATAAATAACAGTGATTAAAAGGTAATAAAGGTAATACTGTAAGCAAAGGTAAAATTTGTTTTAAAAAGAGAAAACAAACTACCTTGATATCTTTGTCGTGGTTTCGGTAAATTTGTAACTGTTGTGTGTGGACACATCAATACATTGACAGGATGCAGTGATCCTTCCAGAAAACGAATTCTTGTTTCCTCTGTACAAATTCGCCCATCACTACTCTTAGGTAAACCATTAGGAGGAACAAGACACAAACAGTAAACACCAACTGAGTGGACTGTATCAACAGCAGGAAGCACATGAGACATCCATTGAAAACTTTCATCTTCACTACAATTTGCTTTTTGTTCAGCAACAATCACCATTCGCTCCTCACGAAGAACAGTAACAGAGAAAACTACTATCCTACCACGATGGACATACTTGACTGGTTCTACAGCCAATACAGTTGCTTTAATGTCTTCAGAATTATGGTAACGACCCTGAATCACCATCAAACCATCAACAATACCTGTTATAAAAACTAAGCCACCCTAAAAAAAATATATAAAAATAAAAACATTAAAAATACTGGAGAATATTCACATTTATGTTTTATAAACTTTTTGTAATTATAACTAATTTAATTAGGATTTAACAGGAAAAACACTGTTTAAAAAAAATTAATTTGTCATTTGTCTTTTGTAATGCCTTAAAAAAATCAATACAAATTGAATAAAAAAAAAATTAAAACATCCTAAGGTTTTTTAGAGTTCTAAACAGTTAAAACTATTGATTAAAATATTAACTAGAAATTATTTATAACTTTTCTTATAAACTCAAATTACAAAAATACATACAGGTCCTAGGAATCCAAGAAGACCAGTTCGAACATACATATCTGATAATGTTCGGCCTTCATCAATTGGCTGAACCTAAAAGCAAACAATTTTAATGTAAAATAAGAAAATTTTATTTTCATTGCTTTTTAAAAATTATTGAAGCTTTGTAAAAAGATTAAAATTATCATTATTTAAAAATGAATGAACTACTAAGATAAAATGCTAGTTTGGTTGCTATAATTAGTTATATTACATAGTTTGGTTTAATTCTCTTAGAAATAATAGGGATTGTTAATACTCCATTTGTGTTACATATTAAAAACACTTTTTGAAATTGGGCTTTATGTCAGTGCATATTTTAAGTGGAAAAGAATAAAAAAAACAACAACTTTACTTTAAAGGTATGTGTGGTTTTCCCTGTAAGTCCAAAGTATGCAGATCCACTGGAATAAGTGTTGATACACAATTCACCAACTTCATCTACTTTACACAAATGAGGTGCTCCATTTAATTTAACCACCACAACTTTTGCTGAAAATCAAAACCAGCTTAAGCAATATAGAGAATTTTAAAAGCATTAAAAGTTGATTAAGCAAATTTTTTTATGATTAGCTGACATTAAAGACAAAGATTACCTTCATAAAATATAAACTTTTTATAACAACAACAAGAAGAAATGATTTAAAACACTGTTTTAATGAGTTTAAAATATAAAGAGACATAAGTTAATCAAAAATTAATCCAGGGATTTAATGCAGCAGACAATTTAAAAAATTTGAAAAGTTTTTACTTAGTCCTCTGAAACTATTAATAATTTTTTTAAAAAAATAATTAAGATGCAACATTAAAAGCTTTTAAACATTTTAAACGAACTCAAACTTTCCCTTCAGTAAAATTTTTGACTAAAAATTTCATTCTTGAAATCCCACAATCACAATTTTTCATCTTACAATCAGTAACTTAAAAAAGAATTCAATTTATTTTTGAGAGGTATTTACCTCCAGGAATAATCATCCCACAATCTTGAAGGGTTAATGCTGTAAGAGAACCCTCACGGTCCACTCGCACAACATTGTGACTTAAACCAGTTAAAGATAAAACACCACGACCAGTTGAAGTTGTCCCTGGGTTGCCAGGTCTAAAAATAATCAAAAACTAATAAAGTAATAGCAGACAGAGCTAACATATCTTTATCTTAATTTTAATAAATAAACAATTTTAAGATAAATTATTTAAAGTTTATCAACAATATAAATCTTACTTATATTTTAACTAATTTTCTGTAAAAAAAAAAAAATAATAATAATAAAAAAATAAAAATTAAATACTTTTTACTTTTTATTCAGGAATTGATAATATTTAGCAGAATATTTAATAAAATTTAACAAGACTTTGGGAAAAAGCCATGTACTAATACCTTCTTATTGCAACTGTCATTGCTGAAGCAGAGTATGCACAAGGACACAAAACTTCTTTTCGTAAGCCTTTACTTTCAAATGCATTAATAAATGAATCACAAGCAGACAGAGCCCCTAAAAGCAACATTTAGACAGATTGAAGTAAGCATAAGCTAATCCACTATAATATCTTATTATCTATATATTACATATTATCATTTATCATTTTACAATCCACTTTATTTTTATTACTACTCATCATAACTTGTGTATAGAAGTTTTGTTTGAAATAAAAAATACCGTTGTTATAGATTATACAGTGCATTAAAAAAAATAGGCGCATTAAAATTTATTGGACATCATAAAAAATAATTAGAGAAAATTATAACAAGAGAAACTATATTAAAATAAATTTCATCATTTTATTTGGTTTAACAAAGCAAAGTATTAGGGACATGTGTATCTTACAAGGATTTGCTTTATCTGAAAGTAGTAACATTCGAAGTGAAGACAAGTTGCAGTCTTTCTGCTCGCGGCCAGCATGTAATGTGTAATGAAGATCTTTTGAAGCCACAACGCAGCATGTTGCTAGAAGACAATATTTATCATTGATTTTAAGCAGAGTTAACAGAGAAAATAGATATATTTTTGAAAATTTTTTACTAAAATAAATGTTTATAAGTATCAATCAACAGATTGAATGCATTAAAAAGGTTTCATAAATCTCTTAATTAAAGGAAATTTTGAAAATCCTTTTAAAAACAACTACCTCTCATTTTTGTGACAATCTGAAGCCACATTGTAGGAAAGCTGATTTGGACACCTGGTGAGATGAACACCACATGTACACCATTTAAAATGCTCTACATTCAATATAAAGAAAAAGTTGTAAGAAAAAGAAACTCAAAATTATTTTTTTCTTTGAATAATAAATATTACATTTAGAGAAAAATATAACATAATAAGATACACCATGATAACTTTAAAACTGAATTTTTTTTAAGGGTTGCACTGATTTGTTAAAAAATTTTTATGTAGATAACAACTAAAAACAATGTTTTCCCTTAGGAAAATTTCATTTAAGAAAAAAAAAAATTAAAAGTTCTAAAAAAAAAAATCAATACTATTTGAGTTTACTCTAAGATTTTTAATTTTATAAGATTTTTTTATTTTACTCATTAAAATGGTAAAAAATAACATCTGTAAGTATTCAATATGGTCAAAAATTAGTGTTGTTGAAATGAAATTTATCAAATATAAGAAAAACATTGAATCATCTCTTCAACAGAAGAAAACTGATATGAAGGCAATCGAGAAATAACTTCACATGAAAAATGATCTCTCCTACCACCCAAAGACCTCTTTTAACCAATATCTGTAATTATTGAAACTGAAAGCTTTGTAATACTATTTTTATAAATACTATTTATATTTTTTAAACATCAAATAGAATGTTTAAATCATCAGGTATTAAGTACACCTTTGAAAGTAAATCTGCACCCACAGTGTTACTTTTAGTATATACTTAACCAAAGAAAGTCCATAAGAAAAAAAAAAGATTTAGCTTGTTACATGAACAGAAATAAATATTAACTTCAAATTGTTTAAAATCATTTTTTGGCTTGCAGTTCTATGATTCCTAGATGGTAATTTCTGCGTTAACTGATAAAGTTAAAGATTAAAAACACATCACCAAAAGTTTTTTTTCACTATAAAGGCCAGAACACATGACAAATTAAAAACTTAAAATTTGATTAAAAAAAAAAAAAATCTTTATCTAGGAACACCAAATTGCTTTTTTTTTCTTACCATTTTTCCCACAGACTTAGGTTAGGAGATTTTGTCATAACACATTTTAAGTGTAATGATGAAATCTCCTTAGCTATCATCAGGCAAAATCAGTTATTATCATAACTTTTTTTTTACTATAGCACTGTTTTACAATTACATAGCTTGAGTACCTAGCTTCTATAAATATACCAGAATTTATTTAGAAACAATTACATGAGCTAATTTGACTTTTATCAAGTGTTAAGTTTAAAAGCTAACACATGATAAAAAAACAAAAACCTTATTTAAACATAAATAGCAAGTAAAACTGACTGCAAAATTGAATCAAACTGCATGTATTAAGAGCTCATGTAAAAGAAATATTTTGGAAAAAATTTCTGACAGAACAAAAAAAATTTACAATAACAATATGGTACCGCAAAAATAGAATGCCATAAACCAATATCTTTTTTGAAGTCCACCATGCTGAGCATAACTTCTCCTGTAAGAGATAATGTTAATAGTAATCTCTAAGCACACTTACATACTAATACAAAGGGTATTTATTAGTAAATAGAGTTCACCTATATAATAGTACATAGACAATGATATTAGTCACTTGTCAGAAAATATAGTGATTATGTGGTAAATTTTGGTAGTGATATATTCTTTTACCTTCTGTATAGCCGCAAGCTTGAGTTAATGCTACTGTATGCATAAACATGGCATCTCGTGTCACAACAACTCCAAGAGCACTACCATCTTTGTCCACTGTATGCTTAAAAAAAAGGCAAGATATCAGCACCTACATATTTAAAAACCTTAAAAGTTGTTTCATATATGTAAACTTAATGGTATTCTGATACAAATTAAAAAATTGAAGATTATCTTTTTTTATAATCTTACAAATTAACTATGTAACAAATTGTTTAGCATGATGGAACGTAAAACTAATAATTGCCACTAAATCTAAAAATGGCACATAAAACTAAAATAATTAATGTCTTCCCCACTCAATTGCTATTTTATAAATAATAAAATAAATGTGAAAGTTTCCAGCAATGGGATTTTAACATGACAACAGGTTTAAATTTTAATTGAATGGCATACTTCAATATAGGCTGCTGTCTTTTTGTCTTTAGCCATGTGAGGGGGATGCCAGTCTCTAGGAGGCTTACTAAGATTCACAGTGAAAAACCATAAAACTTTTGGCCATCCACGAAAATTAATTACATTTGAACTACCTTCTTCTTTAGGAAGATTCTTAAAGCAAGATTCTGATGTAAGCATCCAATGCACACCACAGCTACCCAATAAAAAACCTATTTGCTGTAAGCCTGCATCCTAAAAAAAAACCATAAAATTAGATAAATGAAAAATAAAAAGAGATTTGCATTTCTTTATTCATTACTTACATCTTTTCTTATGGGAGGATGAATGGGAACTGGTACCACACCAGCAAACAAGCATCCATAAAAAGCACATGTAAACCCAACAATGTCATCTGGACTGTACATTAATCCAACCTAAAACAAAAAAAAAAATGGTACAAAAATCTTTAGTCTAAAACTTAAATTTTGGACTAAAGATCTTCTAAAACTTAGATTTTAGAAGATCTTTAGTCCAAAAACATCTTACTAAAAATCCTCTAACATCTAAAATTAAATATCTTTGGAATAAAGAGTCATGTAAACATTTATAATTTAAGAATACCCTATCTTCCAGCATAATTGAGGTACCATCTTTAGGACTTCCAACTTTATGTAACAAGGCATAAGCAATTCTGTAACTGCGAGTCAATAACTTCCCTAAACATAACAAAAATGAACCAAAAAGAGAGAAAATATCATCAAAAAACTGAAACAGCAAGAAAACTAATAATAAAGATGTAAAACTCACCATAAAGCAAAGTATAAGCAACTTTTCCATTTTGATCAATAACTGATATAGCAGGTGCTTTGTTTGAAGATGTACCATACCGTCTTACAGCATCAATAAATGAATTAGGTAAACCCTCAGGTATCTAAAAGCAATTAGAAGTCATAAAAGATTTATTATGTAATATACTATTTATTAAGTAATATAGTTATATTGAAGATTGTGTTACATAAATAAAATGTGACAAGTTCAGATGTAAATCATTTACAAGGATTATTGTCAAGCACTAATCTTGTATTAATAAAGTTTTGAGAAAATTTTTCATGACTGATACAAAATGTTAAGTTTAAATTAATAAGTAGATAACAAAGAACCTTGCTATTTTCTTAAATACTTTTTTAAAGAATTTTTGGTTGAAGTACTACTTTTAAATGTGATCATTTTAAATTGAATAAAGTTTATTAGAATTTGATAGAAACTTATTTCAAAGATGAAAAATGTAAACCATCTTTTATGTAAAAAGTATCATTTACCAACAATTGTTCACCAATAGTTGGCTTGCTAGGTGCTCCCTCTGGAACAGGAGCTGACGGATCTGGTTGTGTAACTGAATGTATATAAAAAAAGAGAATATGTCAATAAATTAGAACTGTAACTATTATTTTTTATTTAATCCTCTTTATCGCTAATATCTTACTTTCTATAATATCCGCATCATCTTCAAAGTATTGTTCAATAGGTTTTTTTTTTGGTCTCTAAAAAAAAAAAGAATTCATTATTTACAGAAAATCCATCTAGAAATACCTACAAAACCTGCTTAAAAAAAACATTTATAATGATTCTCAATAAAAATACTTAAACTTAGTTATAATTTATTTTTAACATCTATTCTGATTTATACTTAATATCTGTTAATTATGATTTTTTTAAGGAAATTTATTTGAGCCTAGCTTGGTGTCAATTCATTTAAATTTTTTCAAACTTTTTCCAGTTGATACTAGGCTCTTACCCTTGCAATCGATAGCTATCCTGTACACTGACAATTGTAGATTGTTCTTGTGTCTTTAAAGTGCTGAATAACTTTGGCATATATTGTTGAGCCCTAATATTTAACATACTTATAATCACTGCTTACACAACACTAAGACTAGAGAATGGTCATGATTTCCAATTGTTATACACAGTGTCATTTTAAAAAGTTATAACTGTTTAGAAAATCTTTCTTTGTCCATAAAATATTTTGATTGGTCAGCTGAATGCTTTTATTATCTTATCTATTTATTTATAAAAAAAAAATATTTAAAGTAAAAAAGCTAAATTAGCTATTTACTTAACTAATTTTAACAACTTAACCCCCTGCATATAATGAGTACAATCATATCTTGAAGAAAACACATAATTGTCTGTATAAAAGAGGTTAGGTTTTTTTAAAAGTTTTGTTGTTTTTTATGACTGTTCTTATTTTGCATTCAGATATAAATACTATTTTTTAGTTTCTGTAGAAATATTTGAAACTTAAAATAGCTTGTGAACATAAGTAAATGGCTAGATAGCAATTACTTTTAGCAGCATTTGCAAAGGAAAAAACTGCACTAATTTTAGGTAAAATATAAAAAATAAAAATGATTTATCCAATAAAGTTTCAAAACTCATATTATAAAGTTTTTTTTTTATTAATTCATATACCTTGAGAGTGTTAAGAAGCTGCTGAATTTTTGTTGAGACTCTGGAGTTTCCACTACCTATGAAAAACAATAGCATAACTCTGTTTTATCTAAAGCAATCAATTCTTAGAAAGAAAATCCAAGAATTTCTTTCAAAATCAAATAAATCTTTTCAATCATGTCAAAATCATTTTATGGTGAATTTGTCACCCAGATTCCAAAAATGTCAGTAGTTTTGCTAAATTGGCTTTAACATTTGGAATAAAATGAACAACTCAGTAAAAAAATATTGAAAAAGTCAAAAAGTGAGGATAACAGCTATTTACAAATCATATGAAATTTACATAAACATCCAAAACTAAACAATAATTATTCAAAACACTTAAGAAATTGAAGATGCCAATTAGGGAAAGAAAATATTTATGTTTTTTCTAAAACCGGTTTTTCGAATAAACCGCGGTTGTCAATGTTTTAAAAAACGGTTTTCCGGTTTTCTAGTGTATCTCTATATTATGTATATTTCAGGGAAACAACAGCAGCAAAAACATAAATATATATAGCAACAATGTCATATACGTACATTGAATACAATTGAGCAGCAAACAAATAAGTCTTTTTAATGGTTAATTTTACGCTTCTTTAGACAATAAGCACATAAACATAAAGCATTGAGTGTTTCATCATTTAACCTTGACCTTAGTTTAGTGACAAATAGACCACTTGCAGAAAATGACCTTTCAGTCTCCACACTTGTTACTTGGATTGACTTCAAAGCTGTGTACAACAAATCTAAGTTGCTAGTTCATTTTTTTTGTTAGCTCAAATACTGCCATTTCTTTGAGCATTAGTTTGGAAGTTGATTCTATTTTTTGTTTCTTTGGTGAAACCCATTTGACTGTCTCTCTAATGGAGAACTCGAGCTCTTCTGACAAGGAACTAAATTGCTGTACTTGTTCCTGACTAGTTTCATTATCTGACAAGTTTTCCTAATCTATAGACTCACTTCTCTTTTGCTCAAATAAACGATTAAACAAACTTGATGCAGCAGTGGCAATTGCATTTTTCTCTTTGGCATGGAATTTTCAAAAATGTCATGAGTTGCTCCATTAATGACATCAGGATTATTCAGATATTTAACTAAGTTTACTAATATCGCATTCCTCCTCTCAATGACTCTTTTAGTAAATGAGTCAACTAGCTCTTGACTAAAGGTGTTTTTCTGGCTTTTTAGATGCTTGAAAATGAACTTCAAAATGCCATCAGATGAGAGCAAGCTCGGATCTCTTCTGCAAAGTGCTTCAGCACCAACCTTGATTGGTTCTAAAGCATTTACTAGATTTTGTAAGGTGGTAAATTCAGACTCAGAAATCATAATATCGCTTGATAACTCAATCAGTGACATATGAATACATTTCTTAAGGGTAACAAATCTTGAAATCATATCTAGTAAGCTGTTCCAACGTGTCTTAGAGTCTAAGATTAGCTGCAGCTCCTTTCCAAACTCAGACTGGACATGCTTTTGCAGAATCATGTCATTTTTAACTGGAGACTTTCTAAACAATCTGACACATTTTCTGACCTTGTTGATGAGTTCTGTGACATCCTCCGTGATCATTGGAAGAGCTGATGCACCTGCTTCTGCTGAAACTTCTAATTCTCATTTCTCATCGCTGTCATCATCTTCTTGGTCCTCTTCTAGATTAGTGACTTGCTCAGGTGTGCCATTATCTTCTTTCCTAGATTGTCTATATAGAACATCACAGCAGCCAAGTGGATTCCATGTGCGAAGCAGAGCTGATGGTCTGGTAAAATTGAGCTACTAAATTTTTTCATTACAGCAGCTCCATCTGTGGTTACTGCAACAATATCACAGGAAAAAAGTAGCCCAAATTCTTTCAGTTTCTCATCAACAATTACACAAAATTTCTCTGCTGGCATAGACCCATGTACCCTGATTATTCCAAGGTTCCAATAATCACCTTCCATGTGAACATTTATGCTCATATATCTTCTGTTTCTGGATGAAGTATTCTCATCAAGGGTTAAGCTAAATTTGTGACTAAAAAGCTTCTTTTCTACAAATTGCTGCTGATATGTTTTCTTGATATCTTCATAATGTTTCATCAGCAGAGCTTTAATCAATTTAGCATCTTTGGGCAATTTGTATGTATCTATTTTGTATATATCTTTGGGCAAGAGCTGTTCTCAAACATTGACTAGTTGAGAAAACATGAAAGGGCAGCCCATCACATGAAATAAGCTCAGCCAAAACAACATCAACAGGGTCCTTTGTCTTAAAAAACGAATCAATAGGTTTGATGACTTCGAGTTTCCTCTCAGGAGTAACAACTGCAGCAAATGTGATGTTGTGCTTTGTCCTCAGGTGGTTCCTCATGGGGCTTGTGGTTCCTCCTTTGCACTTAATTTCTTGGTCGCAAAGCTTGCACTTGGCCAATTCAAGCTCTTTTGAGTGCAAAAAGCGCTTCCAAACTGGTGTGTTATCCTTGTGGACTTCAGAAAACAACATTTTCGTTTTTGTGAAAATTTGTTTCACTTTTTTAAATCACAAATTGCAGTAACTTAACGTCAAAGTTCAAGTGGAAGCAAATTGAATGTTTTCATTTATTTTCTTGAGCAACTTCACATCAAGAAAAGTGGTTTAGAATTGCCAAATAACCAAGTAAATTTTGTAAAAAAGATATACAGTATAATCTCTCTAATTCGAATCTCTTTAGTTCGAAAATCTCCATAATTCGATTAAATGTAAAGTCACCGTGAAATGCGCAAAAGAAGAGCCAACTTTCTATAATTCGAAAATCTCTCTAATTCGAACTTTTATTTTTCCCCATAAAGTTCGAATTAGAGAGATTGTACTGTATATCCAAAAACCGGTTTTGAGAATAACAATTTCGGTTTTCGATTTCCAAGAATTTTACAGTTTCCGGAAACCGGAAACCAGTTTTCTTTTCCCTAATGCCAATGATATATGATCCAGAGTGTTCAATCCCACTCAGATCTTGTCATAGTGAATTTCAATATTGAGTTTTTGTAATTCACATGGGTGATTTAAAATTAAGCCACTTAAAATATGACCAACAAAAACGACATTTTCTGTTTTTATTGTTAAACAAAATGCAAGATATCTTACAACTGAACTTATGCATTTACCTTAAATATTGCATTATGATAACATTAGTACTAAAAATTATTACTGAGAACCATGGTTGTCATGGTTATGTTGTTAACAAATTTTAAGACTATCTATAAATTTCTTTTTTTTTTGTTTTGTTTTGTTTTGTTTTTCTTAAAAAGAATTATTTCAAAAATTTAAAAAAAGATAAAAAATAAAATTTAGAAAATTGATAACTTTTTACTCACTATCTTCAGGAGCAATGCGAACTGAAACTTGCTTAGCTTTTAGTTTTTGATAATGATTAATTTCATTTTGTAAAATAATACTGCTTGTGAGATCTGGTAGTGGTGCAGACTCTGCAATGTATGTTTGACCATCTATAACTGATACTTGAGGATCTAAAATCTTTTGAGAGGTGTCAGGTTGAGTGGTTTCAGAATTGTTAAGTCCTGCAATTGAGACATCTAAACTTTCAATAGAACTCAGTGGTGTATCTAAAAAAAAAAGTAAATGAAAAAGATTAAGTTAGTTAAAGGGTCATTCCATATGAAATCATCCAAACTAAGTCTTCATTATATCTCAAATTGGTTCAATTTTACTTCATTTGCAGCCCATGATAAAAATATACTGGGTTCCTAAGAAACCATCAGTTGAAACTTTGTTGATTCAGCATTTTGGTGATAATGCAAAGAGTCAACAAAGCAACTTATCATTGAATATCTTGATAATAGTTGGGGTAATATTCCTAATACATGGAAGCCCAAAAAATTTTGCCTAAGGAATTCAAAAATACCACTACCAGGACTTGATAGCCTCAAAAAATGCTTTACTTATCCAATTTTATTCAAGAATATTGACTTGAAAATTATTGATTTTTGGAACAAAGAATGAAGTCTGTTAACCAAAATCCTTACAAAAATACTTTATTATATAATTATTTTATCTTGTCTACTGAATAAAATTATATGCATTCTTTGTCTCTCTAATACCTGATTAAAGATGCACTCAAAAACTTTATGTTTTCAGCATTACAACTTATTTTTTTAAACATTTTGGTATTTAAAAACATTTTGTTAAAATGTAAGTTTTTAAAATAGAACTATTTAATGATTGGATTAGGACATATATAGTCATGGGCATAGAAACAGGGCAAGGGGAGTTGCTCTCTAGCTGCTTCCCCTAGATTTTCTTTTTTTTAAAAAATATTTCTGACAAAATTTTTTTTTTTAATTTAAAGTTCATAATTATCATTTTTTATTTATTTATTTTTTTGTATTTTCTTAAAGAATTATATTATGAACTTTAGTTGTTTTTTTTTTTTTTAAACTAGTAAATAAATAATAAACATGTTGAATATGGAGAAACGTGACATTGAAAAAAATTATAACACTAATTGGTATAAAACTGGAATTTACCAGCTACAATAAATCCCCCTGTAATTGCATTGGTGGGGGACTGTTAAAAGGTTAGTATGACAAGAAAGGCACAAGGATGTATCACCATTTTATTTCTATTAGTTAAAAAAAACTTTTTTTAAAAAAAAACAAGCATTGATAGTATAGTTACTGAAGTATTCAATATTTTTCCAAAAAACAAAAATAAGAGATTTCAATAAACATTTAAAAAATGGATGTTTTTATGTTGGATTTTGGCAGATAGGGATTACTGAAATGAATTTGAAACAAAAGTCAGACTCAAACATCAACATGGACCAACTAAAAATTTCTGTTGGCCAAATAGAGATGATAAGTGCTAGGTACTCAATTCCATAGTTACATGTCTATACTCACAACAATATCAGGTCATATATACAGCATATCAGGTCATATGTAAGCATAATATTAGGTTATATATACAGCATATGTGATTTAGATTTAAAGAACATCACCAGTTGGTTTAAAAAAAAAAAAGTTATACTCACAACATTTTCATAACTTAATTTATTGTTATTTTTTTTTTTTATTTAATTATCTTTTTCTTTTTTTCCCCCCAAATCCAGGGGGGGGGGAGTTGCTCTACCCTATACCCAAATTTATATAAGTCCTAAACCAGTGAATAAATAATACTATATTGACGTTTCATTTCAAGAAGTGCTTATTTTAAAATTTATGTTTTAAAAATAGTATTTTTGAGTGCATAATTTGATGAAGTATAATTTGATATAGTATTTTGAGTGCATAATTTGATGAAGTATAGAGACAAAGCATTAATCTAGTTTTTTCAATAGAATTAAGATAAAATAAATGATATACAATTAAACTTTTAAGATACTAAATGGCAAAGTTGCTTTATTGGCTCTTCACATTATCACTAAAATTGAATTAGTACGATTTCAATTGATAATATCTCAAAAACCCATGTGTATTTTTAGTTAAAATTTTCATTTACTTATTAAAGACTATAAATAACGTAAAAATGAACCAGTTCTGAAGAATAGGAGGGACAAGTATGTTTTTTTTTTAATGATTTCATTTGGAAAAGCCTTAAAGAAGTGAATTTCAAATATACAAATCAAGACATTTTTTAAACAAATAATGGTTTACAAATCTTATAACTCTAAACAAACCTTCAAAAGTAGTAGGAGGAGGAGCTATGTAGCTAGAATTAGGACGGGGATCATTTTGCCGACGATTAACAAAGGATGCTCGCTTAATTGGTGCTGGTGCTTGATCAATTCCTTCATTTTCCTTGTGTTTTTGAAGAGCACTATTGAGAGCTTCTTGACGAACTCCTAAAAAAATATTGTCATTTTCTTAAAATCTTTATAGCCAAATCATATAAAATTGCATTCTTTCAAAAAGGAAGGATACATTCTGTATATTAATGCTCAAGCACAAGCACTGTGTCTAAAAATTTCTTTATAAATTCTGACTAGTTTTGTTCTTATTTTGTTTAGGATCTGAATATAATGGTAAAATTTCAACCAAATAAGCTCATTTTATTTGCAGGTCTGACATAAATATGTATGCTTAACCACCCACTATTTGAGTGACATTAAAATATTTTGCATGTTCAAAGGTCTTAGGAATTTACCAATATTTTTTATTACACAATGAAAACATAAGAAAGCTTGTTATTTTAATGTAATGTAGCCTCCATCACACCTTATGACATCTTTACAACAGTCATACAAATATTTTAGTTCAATTTCAAATTGATTAGCTGGTAGGTGAACCACTGCAGCATTGCCTCCCTAATTTCTTCTGTACACATAAAATCATGTTGTAGAACACTCTTCTGTCACATTAGTTTAGACCAGGGCTATGAGCTGATTGATTTATGAATGTGACATGTTTTCAGTTGAAAAAATCTCTAACAACATGATTTTAGATGTGCAGAAGAAATTAAAGAGGCTGCGCTGCAGTGGTTTAGATTAATGCCAGCTGATCAATTTGAAATGGAACTAAAATGTTTGTATGACTATTGTAGAGATGACATAAGATGTGATGGAGACTTGATTACATGGAAATAACATGCTTTCTTAATGTTACTATTATGTAAATTATTAATAAAAACTTTTTAAACATGCCATATACCAATTTAAACAAGGTACTTAAATATGGTAGAGTTACTCCACAAAAATGCATAAATTTACAGATAAATTCTTTCAGCGTTAGCAAAAATTTCTGCAAGCTCATTTTACTAAAACAAAAATTTACCAGGGATCAAATGAGGTAAATAGCTTTATTGAGGAATTAATCCTATTTGTTAACACTTCCAGACCCTTAAATAAGAGGACACACACTACAACTATTCAATTATGTTATACTAGGTAAAATGACCCTTTAATTTGGTCATTTAACTTTTATTATTATTTTGCATTAAAGTGTGCATAATAGGGATATGACAATTTTGCAACCCTATATCCCCATACTAAATTTAGTGGAGATTTTGTGCAAAAATCAGAAAAATAACAAGCATTTTTACTATATATCAAAAAAGTTCACCCCCCAATTAAAAAATTTGTAAATTTTTTTTAAAAAATGTAGTTTTGCAACACATCTTCCACTACTTTATAGAAACCAATAAACATGTATAATTAAAATTTGTCTACTGTGTATTTGACAATAAGTATTTAATATTTAGTTTTTCTATGCTATGGCATAATGGCATTAAGTCTTGCATCACTTTCACAGCACGTTCTGCACATATATTTGAACGTTGTGTTGGTATTGGTGTTGGCTCAGTGGACCAAAACCTTTTCAATGATTTCAATGCTTTAGGATGCTCATTGCATGCTTCTAATAGATTAACAAAGGCAAAAGAAACAAAGAAAAAGGCTTCTGTAGCTAAACAAAAGATTCAGACTGATTTCATGAACAAAATGGAACTTGTTGTTGATTTCGCTAAAAGTTGTGGTTCTGGAACAAGCAATTATGGCAATACCTCAAAGCGTGCTATTGCAGCAAATGAACAAACAGCTGAAATTCTGGGTATTGATCAAAACCTTTTATTCAGATTTTACATTATCTTGGTAACGCTCTTTTCAGGATATGAAATAGACTGCTTAAAATTCAAGGTATTATATGGCTCAATCAGTTCATAAAGTATTGATACATGGACATAACATAATTAAAAGCCTTACATTACCCATCGGACTTATGTCAGAGGAAGCTCAAGAGGCTTTTTCCATTCATTATTTCCAGAACAGCAAGCCTAACCTCTCTATTTTCATTTTTCAAAACAACTACTTGATGTTCCATTTTCTTTATTTGTTTTCCATCAAAGTGCAAAGACCACTTTTCATTTTTTAGGTTTTCCATATAATTTGCTTTCAACTTTTCTCCTTCTTTCATAACACCTTTGTAGATACCACTTTGCGTTGGAGTATGAATAGGAATACCACTTTCTGAAAGAGTTTTACAGACTTTATGTGCTTTTTTGGTACTAATCTTAGCAGAAATCACTAAATTTACTGCTGAAATTGTTTTTTGTTTTTTAGATGATGATGAAGGACCTTCAGCTTCAATATCACTGCTGGAACACTGCTCTTCACTTTCTGAAGGTTCTCCTTCACTAGCTGATTCAACAAAATCTTGTCCTTGACTGATGGACATTTGTTTCTTTATCAACACTAATTTTCTTGGATGAATACCTTCAGCATCTTTAATTTTGGTACAATATCCAGCTCTTCCATTTGTTGACTTTTGAAGACAATAAAATTCTTTATCTTCCTGACACAACCATTCACCTTTCTCATCGGTTATGCCAAACAATCGTGTAAAATTTTGAGTTCCGGGTTTTCGACTATCTTTGTCAAGTTTTTTCTATACATTTTCTATTTTTCTTTCTGCTGCCGATCTCCCTTGTTGAATAGGAATATTTAGCTTTCTCCATAGCAATTTAGTTTCTTCAGCCACAATTGCAATTCTCTCCTTTCTACTTTTCACATTTGATGACAAACTTTTAAATCGATCAATGATACGCTGTTCTGTTGGCATCTTATTCATTTCACTAATACTTTTAACAACAGTAGTACATTTTCTGGAAGTTTTAGCTTTTTCAAACCTTACTAAATTTGATTCCCAAACTTTCTTATTCTTGTTTGAAGCAACTCTATTTTTGGACATAATGTTCAAAACACAAGATAACAGTTTGACAAAGTTAAAGAAGACAATTCTGGTTATATACAAAAAACTAATTATAAAATGCTGAAGCACTTCCGCGCGGTCCAACAGGGTTCAAATAGAAAATTGCAGTTATTAAGTTTCAGTTATCTCGTAAAGAAATCTGTAGAATTTATGATGTTTGTGATCACAGTCGTATATTGAGTAAGATTGGGTTCTCTATTATATTTCTAATTTATAACTCACTAAAAAGATAGGAAAAATTATTTTCAGCTTGAGGGTTGATCTTTTTTTGACAATTTACATAAAAAAAATATATTTTATGTTTATAAATATAATTTCTCCACTCATGGTTACATGGGGAATAAAAAATTCTTAAATTTTTTTTTTAGTCATACCCCTAGTGCATAATTATAAAAATCATTTAATTCTAGTTTAGCAATTTTCAGTTGTCATTATTTACTATCTTCTCTGTTTTGAAGGCAACTTTTTATTCCAATATACAGAAGAAACAATTTTCTTCAGACCATTTCAAAGTTATCCATTACACCCATGTTTTCTAGCTTCTGCTCTGTGAAACAGCTCAAAACAAACTGCATCAACCAAAACGATATATAATTGAAGTTAAAAATTACTAAAAGCACTAAGTTTTCTTGAGTCATCATAACAAATAGGAGAATTATGAGTTAAATAAACACCAAAAAGAGGTTGTAACAAACATTCAGATTAAACAAAACGTAAAAAATGATCCAAACACTCAAGTAATGATCCAATAGATCAAAAACCTCCTTGTAGTCTCCCTTTCTTGGGTACTTTTACTATCTTCAAAACTTTGAAGCATATTCTGGAAAAAATGACTAATTATAATAATAGTCAATATTAAAAACAAGAGCTATTTAATATTATGAAACAACTCTTATATGTCAGGCTTCAAACCTGGATGTTTGAACATTTATTGCTTTTTGTGAAGATAATTGAAACATATCAGTAGATTAAAAACAGTAACAAAACAAGATTCATTTTCTTTTACTCATATATTTTGCTTTCCAGGTGATGGAAATGATTCCCCAGAAAAAAAAAAAATCTCTCAAAAAATACCCTTTCCTTAAAATAATTCTCTAACTTATACGCTAACATCAATTCTCTAACTTATATGCAAACCTCTAACTTATATGCTAACCTCTAACTTATATGCTAACCTCTAACTTATATGCTAACCTCTAACTTATATGCTAACCTCTAACTTATATGCTAACCTCTAACTTATCCCAATAACCTCAATCTATCCCTAAAAATAAATTCCAACTTTAACACTTTGAATTTTATCAAATAAAGAAGGTTGAACTATAATTGTAATAATATAATTAACACTTTTAACAAATCATAAATATAAAAAGAAAATTTAAGCATAAAGTTAAAAGTAATTTTTTTACTTCTGAAGTTAGCATGATGACTGATCTGAATTTAACTTTTAAGAGTAGTTTAATCAATTATACCTGATGCAAAGTCTGGTGATTCAGGCCAGTTTGTGTCAGAATCATCAAAGAAGGCTGCTTTACCATTTTTCTCTTCAAAGTCTGAGCTTGCTTTACTTCCTTGCGTACTACTGCGAGGAGAAATACCCCATAATTCAGACAATGATGAATTTGATGTTGGCCTATTTGAAGTTTTTAAACCAGGCCTTGTTGATGGTTCTTGGGCTACCCCTTTTGGTAGAGCTAAAAAAAGAATTCAAATTTCATTTTTGGAAAACTATCAACTTTACTCTCTAAAAGAGAATTCTGACATTTTTGGCAGAGATTTTTGGTTTTTGACTTTTTCTTACTTTTTTTCATAAAAAAAACTCTTTTTTTTTAAATCCATTTCTTAAACTCTTGATATTTTTTTAAAAGTACATCTAGCAGTTAGCAAATATAATTTATAACTGCTGTTTTAATCATTATTACTATCACTAATGCTCCAGTTTATTACAAAAAAATTATTTGGTCAACTACTTTTGACATACTGCTTTTGATTAATCACCAATTTAATGACATATATAAAACAGATGAACAGTATTTGTGAATCAAAGGTCAATAGCTGGTTAGGAAATGCTACAACCTGAGAAATTAGAGTAAAACCAAAGATTTCTGTGACAAAAACTGCAATAAACATCACAAGATATCTTTATGGTTATTTTATTTACATAAAATGTTTTGGTTAGGTGCACAATCCAGGCACACCGTTTTAGCCAAAATAAATTATGACAAATTTAAACATGGAGAGGTTTCTTGATGGTATATGACTGTATGGATGTTTCTGGTGTAGGAAAATTAATTTTCGTTGATAGAAAAATGAATCAATATGCCCACAATAAAGTGCTCACTTGAACATTTAATCAACAAGTATTTAATGCAATTTTGTTTTCCAATATGAGAATGACACTTTGATTCTTACCAGACATTCTTTTTTAATAATACCTACAAAGTTACTCTATCTTTATATTGCTAATGTTTCTGTTTTTCTGTCAACATATTCCACCAACACACTATGGTGCATATGTTTATGCTGACCATAATAATAAATTTTCAAAGAACCATTCCAACATATCAATTTTTTAAATATAAGTCCAAAAATGGTTTGATGATATTAACAGAAAAAAAACTGATAATTTATCTATATCTGTAAAAAAAAAAAGAAAAAAAAAAGCAATAACAACTGAAACTTCCAGAGAATAATCATTAAATTTTAATCATTTAATTCTTATTATGCACTAAACTTATCACCTAAAAGTTATTAAAATATAATGCACTTTAATATGTAAAGCCACATAAGTAATTCAATATATATCAATAGAAAATATTTTTATTATGGTTATTTAAGCTACTTATATGGTTATTTAAGCAATTTATATTTTTATTGCATTTAAAACTAATATCTTTTTTAAAGTTTTTATGAAGACATTCCTAAAACAATATCGAACAATTATTCAAATGGTTTAAGTAAAAATGTACAAATTGCTTTTAATAAAGTTTAGTTGTTTTAAGCAAACGCAAATGTATTTTTGTGTGATTTAATAGCTATTGGATAGAAATATAATTTGAAATTCTGTGTTTCAAGATTAAGAAAAGCACTGATATTCCACTGAAAATACATCACTAAATGTCTAAAAAAAACTACATATAAATTGAATACCTTTATTGGCATAAGGCTCTAAAAGCTTAGATCTTTTCTTCTCATAACCTTTCACTGTAATATCACCTAAAAATTATGTTGCAGATATTTTAAGATATAAGAAAGATTATTTGAATTGAAAAATGATGCATTGATTTTAATATTTATTCATGCTATATAATTCAGGTCAGATAATCATTATTTATTTAAAGATTATATAAATAATATGTTACAGCCAGTTTTACAAGCATCAAATAAAAAATGTTGTACCATATAAACCCTGATAACCCTGGATACAGGAACAACTGAAGATTATAAAAAGTTACAAACATTGAGTTCAAACACCTTTAATCAACTTTAATTTGTAAAACTATTTGTTTATTATCTTGCAAATAAATGATGAAAAATTAAAGTATTTTTGGCATTTAAAAAAATTAAAATAGTGAAAAGTTCAGCATAAGGAGGAGTTTATACAGAAATTTCATAGACATCATCCTTTTATATAGAATAAAGAAAATATGCAGTGTTCAATACGCTATTTAGTTTAAAAAAAGTATTACCATTATTTATAAATTAAAACCTTTTATAGAAAATAAAAAATAATGTAATACTAATACAAAAATAGTGTGCTTATTTTTCTAGCCTTATTATAGGGAGAGCAGAGAATAAGAACATCTTTTTAGGAATTGTGTATGCAGGAAGTTACTTATTCAAAAGATGAGTCCTATTTCCAACTTATCAAAGATCATTAAAAAACAGCTTTTTCATTAAAAAAAAAAAAAAAAAAAAACCTTCATCAAGTTCTTGCTGCAATTCTCTTAATTTGTCCCAAACCTCTTCTGGTAGATCCATAGTTTGTTAGAACAACAGTATTTTCAGCAAGTAAAAGGTTTTTTTCATGATTTTCAATTTTAGCTTTTATCATGAAGTCAATTTTCCATTAATAAACTGAAAAAAAAGATATATTTATGTGTGTGTGTGTGTGTGTGTGTGTGTGTGTGTGTGTGTGTGTGTGTGTGTGTAAATATATATATATATATATATATATATATATATATATATATATATATATATATATATATATATATATATATATATATATATATATCAAAAAATTCCAACAAAAAGAAATGATTAATCTTAATAAGTTCAAACCATCTAGAAATCTTACTGAAAAAAGTACCTTAATACATTTTAGTTTAAACAATATTTGAGTACTTCAATATGTAATGTAGCATACTCCTTTTTTGAAAAAAAGAAAAATAAAAATTCCAAATAGATTTGTATTATGGTTTTTACTTTTTCAATATTATAATGCTCACATTCCTTCAACTTTTTCAAATCTAAGAGGAAAATTTCTACCACCAAGCTTTATCATATCAAATAAATTTTCTGTTTTAAAAGCTAAAATAGTTATAAAATAGGGAAAAAAAACTTTACACAGCAACACTATTAAAACTCATAAATGCTATTGTAGCAATTTGATAAATATTTATGTAGCTACATATTAAATCCAATTAAGTAAATGATTTGATATTAACTTAAATAGTTTATAAC